>NC_056734.1:246615915-246765915 GCF_019279795.1 Protopterus annectens
AGGCCTACCATGTCTTTGTGCAGCAGTCTTGAACAAATAATACATTCATGTTAGGCAATGCTCACTACTGGCCACCTTACACACCCATGTAACAAGTGGCTGTGTAATTGTGGATGTAGTAATGTTACTGCACTTCAGGTACAGCATGCTAGCTGCCTGTCTGGCACACATTATTATTGTTGACTGACGACAAGAAACATGTTGATCATGGCTCACGTTACTACACCACATCCAGTTCCACTGACCACAAAAGTACACATAGCAGTTATTGCATAGCACCGTCATGTATTGTGTGTGTGCAAATATATGCACCCACAGCTTGTAACACTTGCACAACATTGTTATGTCCTTGTACACATTGTGTCCCAGGGTGGAGACAATCACTGAACAACTACACACAATCATCAAGTACACGTATTCTGTTATTAACAAGGGCTGTCTACACTTGCACTGCATGTTCCTGTGCAACACATAATCTGCATGCTGACATGCGTGCAGTGATGTTTTTCCTTGTGATACTGTCACCCACCCTCAAACAGTATTGTGTATGTGTTGGATTGCAGGTGTGTCTGTGTTTGTATCTGCTGTACAGAGGAGTGTGCCTGTGTGCTTGTGTGCCTGTGTGCATGTGTGTATGTGCGCCTGTGTGCCTGTGCACCTGAGTGCTTGTGCGCCTGTGCACCTGTGTGCCTGTGTGCATGTGTGCTAACATCGTGTACACATTTGTAAACTGTGTTTCCTATCTTCCTCTCACAGGTTCTGATGTTGCTCTGGTGGAGTGCAGCAGGGAACCTGAAGCCACTGCTGGGGATAGTGATAATGATGATACATGTGTAATGGCACAGGGAGGTGTGACAGGGTCTGTCATTGGTCAGCCAATCGACACTACACAGCAGTCAACCCCATCAATGCACACAGTCATCCTGCCGATACATCCATTGTCACCAATGTCCTTAGCTGAGGGGCAGCATACAGTGGGCATTGACCAGGGTAGTGTGGTATCATTGGCACCTGCATCCCCTCACAGCAGCCATGGCCAGATTCCTGACATGGTACCACACAGGCAGATGTCCAGGGGTTCTCGTGGGAGCATCTGTGGTCGTACTGCCCCTGTCAGACATGCCCACAGAGGTCTTTCAACCTCAGCTATGTTCCGGGCTGTAATGCAGGCACAGGCACGTATGGAACGGTACACCAGACAGGGTCTGAGGGAGCTTAGAGCACATCACACCATTATGAATGACACTATGCGTGATGTTGCAGCTGCCATCCATAATATCAGTGAGGTCATTGATAGACGTTGGGGGGACACATTAGATATGTTCCACAACTACATGTCCAGGAGCCAGGACAGTGCAGGACAGTTGAGGTGTGGACGTGGACGTATGACAGCAACATCATCAGCTGGCAGTCGTCGCAGATGACAACAAACCTGCAGCCGCTCCCATAGTGCCAGTACCAGCCCCAGCAATGCTGGGTCTGTGCTGTCATTAGACCATCCTAGAAGACCACGTGCACATGGCTCTGGACAGTCCGAGCAGGGACATGTGTCCAGTCAACAACCCACTGCTTCTGATGACAGTACCCAGTCTGGCTTAGTACCTGATACTGTCTGTAGCACCCCTGCCAGGCACATGTACCATGTCCGTGGCCAGAGACAGTGATCCGTATGACCTGGCAGGTACAGTCTGTGGCTGTCCACAAACACCCGCATAAGGTAGCCACATGGTGGAACTGTGTGCAAGCATACATACACACATAATGCTAACACCTAGGGCTAAGACATACACACACACACACATCGCATCAACATTGCCCCATGTTGTACTGTTATCCCTCACTAACACACACACACACACACACATCCATGTCAATTGGATGTGTCAATGGCAGACTCTGGCAAATCAAGTGCACACCCTGTGCATATGATGAAACTGTGCCACCTCCTGCCATCTGTAACATTGATGCAGGAACAGGATAGCATGGTGCTGATGCACAGGGTGACTACATAGCACTGTAGTAATAATATCATGTTGTTAACAGTACAGTGTAATGATATCATTGTGGGTATATTCGAGCATGCATGATGCATTAACTATGATTGTTATTGTAGTTTTGTATACACCAGTGTTAATTCCCAAAGTGTACTCTCTGCACATGTGCCACATGGCTGTTGTGTGTACCTGTGCCTGCATGTGTTGGGGTGTGGACAGTACATGTGTTGTTTGCAGCACAGAGTTGCAGGTGTACATTTGTGAACATGGCTAGTATGGAACATGACATGGTTTGACAGTAGGCTGTGGGTGATACGGTTTCCAAATGTCAATGGTCTGCATTCTGGAGCTATACACAGCCTACATAGCCTGACATTCCGTGGTCATTACATGGTGTCTCCTCAACTGATACAAAGATGTAGGAACCTGGTGTCAGTGATATCCCTGCAGTACTACACTATACCAGTAGCCATTCTTACTGAGCCCCACACATCCCTGGGAGCAATACTCTTTGGCATATAGCAGTCTCATGTACATGTCAACACACTACGGATATGTCCATCCATGACTGCAAATGCATACAGTGGCCTACAATGCATTCTACACATGACACACCTAACCACCACAAGGGTATCATACAGACAGATACCTGTTGTCCAAGCCATGCTGTATTGCTGTAATGTAACTGTAGCATTGTCATTGGCATGTAGTTAACATAGTATTTCAACAGTACCATGTAGGTGGTAGCAACCATCATGTAGAACGGGTAATGGTGTGTGCATGTGGATAAGTGTTATCTTGTCTATCCTGTGATATTCACATTTCCAAAGGTATTCCGCAGTCCCTCGGTGTATTACCTAAGCAAGAAGGTTTCTGTATGCATATCGGCAACAGTTGCCATACACCTACACTGGATGTCCATCACTCACAGACTTTGCTGTGTTTTAACATGTCTGACATATACTCCAGATATGAACCCTCACCCACATTAATCTATCAAAGCTTTCATGGGTGTGTGTCACATAGTTGGCCTAGGACACAGATCACTGCAGTAGCCTGCATTGTTACCAACATACATGTATGGCCTAAGGTCTGGTAAGCTGCGGCACATGCTGGCAAAGGTAACAACTGTAATCATATGAGGCAGGCTTCACACATAGGAACTATTAAAGGTCACAGGTACATATCTGTATGTGGCACACACATACCTGATGTGTGCATTGAAATTACTGTTATAATAATATGTCATACAATAATAAAAGCAAAACACACAACACATTGACAAACTGTGTAACAAACACACAAATGTCATTTGTAGGATTCAAACCCCTACCTAACTATGTTATGATACTTGAGAGAGATGCATTAGCGCAGTGCGCTATTCGCATTACTGGATGATTTCCCTTCTCCTGCTGTATTTATAGGGTGCTGACATCATCAGTCTTTCCAAAGAGGAATGTACATCTTTTAGTGTGTTATCCCAATCTTCAAAAAGGCCATTCCTTCCACAGAGAATTACATACATACACAACCCCCCGCCACCCCACACAGCATTTGCAGGATTCAAACCCCTACTTAACTATGTTATGATACTTGAGAGAGACACATTAGCACAGCGCGCTCTTTGCATTACTGAATGATTCCTCTTCTCCTGCTGTATTTATAGGGTGCTGACATCATCAATCTTATTACTGGATGATTTCCCTTCTCCTGCTGTATTTATAGGGTGCTTGACATCATCAGTCTTTCCAAAGAGGAATGTACATCTTTTAGTGTGTTATCCCAGTCTTCAAAAAGGCCATTTCTTTCACAGAGAATTACACGCACACACACTCCCCTGCCACCCCACACAGCGTTTGCAGGATTCAAACAACTACCTAACTATGTTATGATGCTGGAGAGAGATGCATTAGTGTAGCATGCTATTCGCATTACTGGATGATGTTCCTTCTCCTGCTGTATTTATAGGGTGCTGACATCATCAGTCTTACCAAAGAGGAATGTACATCTTTTACTATCCCTCAGTATGGGGGATAACAATATCTGTGCATTAACAGACGCCTAGTTCAGGGTCACATATGCACACTGGCACTGCCAGGTTATGTTCTATACCATGCTTCGTGACCACAGGACTTGTAACACACAACACAAGTAGGGGGTGTATCCGTATACATCACATATACACACACCTCTGGGTTGGTACCACTGCACTAAGCATGACAGGCTATACATATACAACTACCATTGTGCAAAACTGCCTTTTGGTTTGGTATGTAGTTTAGACCCCCCCCCTCCCTCCATACTCAGGAACCACACTCAGCTTTCCTGGGAACAGTGTAGGATATGAAGGTCTTCACACACATCATTATAGTGGTTGACTTCAGGTACACAAATATTGACTGGGGAGACTACTCAGTCCCTCAACAACATCACCCTACAGCCACTACAATGTGTGGATCCATGTGCTATGGCACAACCAGTCACCACACCCACAAGGGGGAATACATATTGGACCTGATCATCACCAGCATGGGGACTCTATGTTCCACACCAGAGGTAGAACCCTCATTGTTAAGATCAGACCATAAACAACTTTCCCTGGACATCCATATCCCGTCCCCACCCCCAGCCAAGGAAATCACTGTAAAGAATTTCTCAAAAGCAGACTTTGCACTTGTGAAGACTGGGGTGGAATACTTCAAAGGCCCCGTGCTGGAGGATAATACAGCCAAATCTGCAGAATCCTTTAGAAACACATTGTATGAGCACCTGCAGGTATGCATTGATCATGCTATCCCAAATAAAACCATGACTCCTCCAAAACAGGAGACCTGTCTGGTTAACCCTGGCCATATATAAGCTGTACAACAGAAGGTGGAAGCTACTACATAACTGAGCAATATCCCACAGAGGGAGGACATCTCTGAACAGTATTGGCAAGACACTTCAATCCCCATATAATCATCACTTGCACGTTTTGACAGTGAAATTGACCAGACACTACAGATAATCACAAGGCCTTCTTTAGTTATGTCAGGAATATGTGTGGAAACAACCCAGATATGCTCTGAATTGTTGCATAACAGCACAAAATATGCCAAACATACGGACATAGCCTACACCCTGGCAGACAGAGTCTGCACAAACGCCCCCCCCCTTACCCCCCAAGGGTACAGATGCCCATCCAAAATGAATGTAACCTCCCTGACATCACAGATGCACAGGTGAAAGGTGCCCTCTCCACAGCAAATAACACAGCATATGTATGGGACCGGACAGTGTCCCAGGCTATGTCCTACATGAGCTCTGAGTAGAACTGAACACTCACATTAAGTCACTGTTCCAACTTAGTCTTACTACAGGATATGTACCCTGAGAATGGCATACAGATACAGTGCTCCCACTCCACAAAGGTGGTGCCACAATGGACCACAGGAACTATCACCCCATAAGCCTGACTAGTGTGGTAGAAAAAGCTATGGAGCGTATTATCATGGAAGTCATAATCAAAAACATTGTGAGCCTCCAGACAGTGGATCATACACAATTCGGCTTTGTTAAGGGCAGATCTTGCCTCTTACACATAGTTCATATCTTTGAAATGGTTACTGAAGCCGTGGATGAAGGCAAGGTAGTTCACACAGTCTATCTGCACCTTGCAGAAGCCTGCAACACAATACCCCATTCAGGCATCATACATATGCTTACCAGCTTAAATATCAACCCCTGTATCACTAGATGTGTTGCTATCTGCCTCAGGGATGGAACCCACATGGTCAGAATGGTAGGTGCCATGTCCAATTCCAGACCAGTTACAACTGGTGTCTCACTGGGCTCAGTTGTGGGACCTGTCCTGTTCGGTATGTACTTATCTGAGGTTCAGACTAACATGGGGGGATTATGTCTAACAAACGTCACAGATGACTGCTAACCAGGAGCCATAAGCAACACTGCAGCTGACACATGCTTCCTCCATAAGGGTCTCACAGAGATGGATGCTTGTTGCCAGAGCCATGGCCTTGTGCTAAATGCTAAGACAAGCATAGTCATCCTCTTTGGGGAAAACAAGGTGCACACAAATCACCACATAAGTGGTAATCCATTAAGTGCAAAAGATGTATTTACAGATTTGGGGACCAACATAGATCGTAACCTCTCCTTTGCTAATCACATTGACAGAGTCATTGCAAAGACCTTTATATAGCCCTACTTATCACATGGGGGTTTGCATGTAGATCATGGCAGGTCATTGTGGCCCTCTACTAGTCACTCATCAGGCCCATGTTTGACTACAATGGCCCTTTTGGGGTGTACCTTACCCAACACCTGCAGCAACTACAGTGTCCACAACAGTACCTCCCCAAGAGGATCATGGGCTACACACAGATGTCCTATGCAGCTCAACTAAAGAATCTCCAGCTCTACTCAGTTGCTTAATGCCTACTCAGAGGTAATCTATGCCTGACGTGCACAGCCATGTCAAACCCAGAAGTAATGGACATGCTCCACCTCATAACATCCAAGACCCTTAGAGCTACACACTCCAAGAACTTAAACCTCAGCACAAAACTAAATAGGACATGCTGCAGGGACAGATTCATTACCCAGAGGCTCCCCTCACTCTGGAGTTGAATCCCAATTAAAGTTAGACATAGCCCCTCGCCATCCCTCTTCCAGCAAAATTCAGCCGCATGGACGAGAGATTGCAAATTCACCCCTGGGATCTCCACTGTGTCACTGCTTGACAGAGGCACAGCAAACTAGCCTTAAAGGGTGCCTTCTGTGACCTACTTTGCAGAGGCACAGTAGGCTACTCTACTGGGGAGGCAGACGCCAAATACACTGCCTAGGTTTATAAATTCCCTAGGGCAGACAGCCTAGTATCAACCTCTGCACCTATGTTTATGTTGGGGATGCACACTATTTGTTTCTGATACTGTTTGCAGGTCTTTATTGCCGTAGCTTTCCCAGTTTCTATGAACAACTTGTGTATCTGCGTAACATGTTTGATCATGACAGGGTTCCAGTATATTAATATATGTGTCTGTTGTCATTTAACTGTGTGCACAGGGCAGATTGCTGGATTGTGGGAGGTTCCTGGCTTAACACATACAACTGCCAGATATGTGTGGCCGACTGCTATACTCAGACATGGCCTAAGTGTGTGAGCATACCCAGTTCAGGCTTTCCATGGTTTGTTTCCTGACATATGTCTCATTTATCCAAGTGTGTGAGCATGCCCAGTGTGACCTTTCCATATGTTGTGATCTGAAGTCCACTACATTTGTGGCTGTGTGTGAACATGACCAATATTGACATTTATACTGTGTGTGTTGGAAGTCATGTTGTGTTCTTACTGCCAGACTCCTTTGCATCATAACTTAGCAGGGATTGTGCTGTGCCTGCAGGGTTTCCATGGGATAGTTTGCAAAGACTTGTCAACATTATTTCATACTGGCTGAGCACTGCAATACTGTCATGGTGTACTGGTTCAGTGCTTTCACTATGATGCACAGTATCATGGGTTTGAGTCCCCTCACGCCTTTAAATGTTCAGACTGATTAAGGGCCAGTTGGGCAACTATGAGCACGTTGCATTTTGTTCAGCTATGGCCTACTTAAACCAGGCTTGTCCAACATTGATGTGTATTCACCAACTTGGGTGGACATTGCCAAACATTACTCCACATTGACCACAGTTGTACTAGTTGGTGTGTGTGATTCTGTTCATAGGTTCATACTAGGCTATCTGCCCTAGGGCATTTATAATCCTAGCCAGAGCGTGTCTGGCTTTCAACACACATTTTAAATGGAGATTTCCATGACATTTTTCAAGGCTAGTATACTGTGCCTCTGTCTAACAGTGGCATAGAAGTGATACCCAGGGTAAACCTACAATCTCCCATCCACTCATCCAGATTCCTCTTGAAGAGAGTCAATGAGGGGCTCTGGCTAACCTGGAGTGGGAGTTTACTCAAGAGTGGAGGGAGCCGCTGGGTTATGAATCTGTCACTCCAGCATGTCCTATTTATTTCAGTCCTGAGGTTCAGGTCTCTTGAGCACGTAGCTTGACAGGATTCTGATTTTTCCAAGGTTCAGCATGTCCATTGATTCCAGGTTGGACATGGCTTTATACATCAGGCACAGATCACCTCTGGGCAGGCGGTATGCCACTGAGTGGAGCTGCAGTTTCTTTAACCGGGCAGCAAATGGCATGTGTTTGAGCCCTTTGATCCTCCTGGTGAGGTACTTTTGTGGTCTTTCCAGCTGCTGCAGGTGTCTGATAACGTGCATCCCACAAGGGGCATTGTACTCAATTATGGGCCTGATGAGGGATGAGTAAAGAGGCACAATGACCTCCCCTGATCTAGATGTGAATACCTTCATGATTAGGTGGGCTATATGAAATGTTTTTCTAAACACTTTGGCCACGTGGTTGTCAAATGAGAGATTGCTATCAACTTGAGTCCCCAGGTACCTTATCACTTCTTCCATACTTAATGGGTTACCATCTATGTGGTAATTTGTGGGCACTTAGTTTTTGCCAAAGGGGATGACTATATACTTTTTTGCGTTTAGCTTGAGGATATGGCTCTGGCACCAGCTGTCTGTTTCTATGAGGCCCTTTTGTAGGATGCTTGTGTCAGCTGGAGGGTCGATTATGGCGCCCAGTTTGCAGTCATCTGCAAACTTGTTCAGCCACAGTCCTTCTCTGTTGGCCTGTACCTCCAAGAAATTTATACCAAACAAGGGAGGTCCCAGGACTCAGCCTTGTGGGATGCCACTTGTAGCTGGTTTGGGGTCTGACATGGCTCCAGCATTTCTGACCATGTGGGTTCTGTCCTTGAGCCAGTTTGCAACCCATCTAGTGACATAGGGGTTTATATTGAAACTGGTGAGCTTATCTATAATGACCAAGTGGGGTATTGTATGGAAGGCTTTTGCGAGGTCCAGGTAGGCTGTGTGGACCACCTTCCCCTCGTCAATGACCTTGGTGACTGTTTCAAATGACTCAACCAGGTTTAAGAGGCAGGATCTGCCCTTAACTAAGCCAAACTGGGTAGGATCCAGTGTCTGTAGGTCCCCAATATCTTTATTTCTGAGGTCCATGATGATCCTTTCCATAACTTTGCAGACCAAGCTAGTCAGGCTTCTGGGCCAATAGTTTGCAGTATCCATTGAGGCACCACCTTTGTGGAGAGGGACCACTGTTGCTGTGCACTGCTCTTTGGGTACATATCCTGTGGTAAGGCTGAGATTGAACAATGGTTCTATGTTTGTGTTCAATTCTTGGGGTTCATGTTGGACACAGCCCAGGACACTGTCTGGTCCCATTGATGCTGTGTGTTTTGCTTTGGAGAGGCTGGCTGTTACCTGAGCATCTGAAATGTCAGGGGGCCAGCACTCTGCTGGGATAGATATTTGCCCTTTTGTTGGGAGGGGGGGAGAAGTTTGCACTGAACCTGTCAGCTCGGATATTGGCAATGTCTGTGGGTTTGGTGTATTGTTTGTCATTTTGGACTAATTCTGAGCATATCTGGGAATTCCCACCCAGGTTCCTACCATAACTAAAGAAAGTCTTGTGATTATCCTTAGTATCCTGTACAATTTTTATCTCAAAGATGGTCTTAGACGATTTTATGTGTGGCCGTAGTTTTTCAATAATACTGATCAGAGATGCCTTCCCTTTTTGGGATTTTGCTCTATCATATAGTAGCTTCCTCCTTGTATTGTATGTTTTTTTATGGCTGGGGTCGACCAGACAGGATGCCTGCCTTTGGAGGATTGGATCTTGGTTTTATTTGGGATTGCATGATCCATGCATTCCTGAAGGTGTTCATAGAATGCATTTATAAAGGGTTCTGAGGTCTGGGCTGTATTTTACACAGGCACAGGGGCTGTGAAGGATTCCACCTCGATTTTGAGGAGTGTGACATTTGCTTTAGTGAAAATTTTTCACTGTGGTTTTCTGGCCATGGGCTGGGGTTGGGATGTGAATATCCAGTGAGATTACTCTATGGTCTGATCTTACCAGTGAGTGATACACTTCTGGTCTTGGGCATAGAGTCCCCATGTTGGTGATGATCAGGTCCAGTATGTTTTCCCCTCTTGTGAGAGTGGTAGCAAGTTGTTCCATAGCATTTGAGTTTATAAATTCTAGGAACCTTTGGGCTAGGGTGTTGCAGCTAGGGTAATGCTCCCAGTCTATGTTTGGGTAGTTGAAGTCGCCCAATATAATGGTGTTTGGGGAAATCTTCATATTTTCATGTGTTCTCCAGTCAGCCAAGTGTGGTTCCTGGGTTTAGGAGGGTGATCTGTAGCAGGCTATGAACTGGAAGGCGGTTTTACCCACTGTTAGTTGCACATGGATAGTCTCTGATGCTTCATGCTGTGCCACCAACCTGAGGGTGTGGGTATCTTTGACAAATATTGATACTCACCCTCCTTTTGTAGTTTGTTCCATGTTTTGCGGCTGTAAAGCATGGTATGAGGTGTAACCTGTTAGTGCTAGGGTGCTCTTGGGAGCCTTGAACCAGGTTTTGGTTACTGCACAGATATCAACATTTTCCATGCTGAGAAGAGTTTGGAGTGCATGCATCTTGCAGTTTAGACTTCTGGCATTGAGTAGCATTACATCTAGTTTCTTATCCCTTGTGATACCTATGGAGGTGGGTTTGTCTTTTGGGCCTTACCTAAAAAAGGCACTATGGGGGTGACAAGAGCCTTTGGCAATATCCAAAAGGCCACAGGTGACAGGTGAAAGCCATCCCTAGTGAAGCATCATGTCTTGTCGAGCATGTCATCCCAGGCTGACAGGCATTGGATCCCCCTTCACTGACACCAATACTTAAGCCAATTGTTGTAATTGATCATCTTGTCTTCATATTGTGGCATCATGTTTGGTGAGGGTAGGATGATACTCAAGGTCATCAAGTTTGCATATGCTACATGGTGGTAAATGCTGTTTAGCACTACCTTACATTGCTTAACACATGGCAATCATGCCTCAGGTGGTGCTGCAGGGCTGCTTATGTTGGATGCACATACTACACTCCCTGCACATGTTTGAAAGCAGGTTGTGTCAACTTAGGCATCCCTTTCACTATATGCGGGAGTCATAGAGAGGTATCATTTCCAGGGCTCCTACTGAGCCAGTGTATGTGCTATGCGTTGTCTCTTTGCCAAGGCCAAGGCATACTAGGCATGCCTCCTTCTGCCTACTGGGGCAGGCTCAGGTTGTTCCTCCTCCGGGTCATGCTCTGCCTGTGATGGCCTTGGCAATGGTGGGGGGCTGTTTGGCCCAGGCCTATGCTGGTCCTGCTGCAGCTGTTTTCGCAGAATCATATTATGTAACATAGCACATACCATGACAATTTGGGTACATGTAGTTGGTGAGTATTGCAAGGATTCACCAGATGTGTCCAGGCACTGGAACCGTGACTTGAGCAACCCAAACACACGCTCAATTACATTTTGTGTTTGTGCATGTGCCTCATTATGGCATTCCTGTTCAGGTGTGGGAGCATTTCTGATGGGTGTCATCAGCCACGGCTCCAGTGCATAGCCAGCATCCCCCACTAGGTGACCATGTGGGATGTCCCCATTGGCAAATGTCTGGTACAGCTGCGTCAGATGCCAGATATGGGAATCATGGTAGCTTCCAGGGCAGCCAGCACACACATTCATTATTATGCCCTGGGCATTACACACAACCTGGCAGTTGATGCAGGGGAAGCCCTTGCGGTTAATGTAGGCCCTACCCTGCTCACCGGCTGGTGCTTTGATGCGTTTATGCGTGCAGTCTATTGCATCCACTACCTCAGGGTATTCTGCTATTTGCTGGAAGAGATGCATATTGCTGGCCAATACCTCACGGTAATTGGGGAAATATACATGATCACTGACATGTGCTGACATGGCATCCAGGAACTGGTGCAGTACCCTGGATGCTGATGCCTGTGATATCCCCATCATATCACCAGTTGGTCTCTGGAAGGTACCTGTTGCTAGTATTCTTAGGCCAACACATACCTTGGTTTCCACTGGGATGAGTTCCCCTCTGTTGGTTCTGTGTGTGAGGCGTGGCCTGCACAGCTCAACAATTTGCTGCAGGAGGTCTCTGTCCACTCTACAGCACTCCACTATCTCCAGCTCATGTAACCCCTGGTAGGTGACCCTGGGCTTGTACACTCTTCTCCGTCTCCTCACTGTGGGTTGCCCAGCAGCATTTGCATTGTCACCACCCTCAGCATGTTGCATATGTCGCCTTATAACAGCAATGGCAGCCCTTAGCATTTTTTGTCTGAGTGTAGCTTTTTCAGTTTTCACGTCTAGTAGCTTACTCCAGTGTTGCAGTGTCTATTGAGAGAAACAAACTGCACTGTTGTTTGCAGAGTTTTAAGTGCTGGGCTGGGCTAGTGTTCTGCCTGTGTAATTGCCTGATTCTGATTGTTTTCACCTGCTAGCTATACTAGTATTCCCTGGTAGCTTCCTACTATTTGTTGTGCTTTCTTTTTCCTTTCTGTTTCCTCAGGGGGGAGTGACGTGCATACAAGCGTAGACACGCTCACAGCAGCTCACACATGCGCACACATGCTTAGATGGACTACAACTTGCTTATTTGGGTTAAAACGCGCACACACCAGCGCAAACACACTTACAGGTCTTTAAACAGCCTTATACATGCTTACTCCAGCTTAAACGCGCGCACTCACACTTTCACGCGCGCACTCTGTCTTACTCGGGTTTACAGGCGCGCACACGCGTGCATACCCACTCAGCAAGAAACTTTGGTGTTATCCACAGTATACACCTTCCATTTCTTGGCTTTCCCTGGCCTGCCTGTTGACACACCTCTTTCCATGATGTCTAACTGACAGCTGACACATGCCACTCTGCTCCTATGAGCTTCACTACTTTCATACATACCCCCCTTGTGATGTCACCTATCTCCTACTCTGTTACTCCCCATATCCTACTCCTACACTCCATTGACTGTGCTCATTTGCTATGTAAAAGTGCGATTCAATATCCTAACACTCATTTACATAGGATTGCCTACTAATGCTTGGTTACATGTCTTAGACTGGGCTTCTCCCCTTAGCAACCCCTACTCGGTGGCCATGTTGTCTTCAGCCTGCTATTCCCTTACATTGTAATTTAACAGTTTTCATAGTTTCCACATTTGTGGCTTTTATTTTCTTAGTTTAGGATTTTTTTAGCACACCCCATTTGTGCGGCGCTGCTCTACGCTTAAACATCAGAAATCGCCGAAAAAAAAAGTATTTTTATTTTAATTTTGCATCTGGGAACATTTCCAATGGCCGTATATTTGGCCATTGGCATGCTTCCTCAACCATATGCAACCTTTATTTGGAGCTGACAAGGCTCCATTGTGCTATTTGCAGAATGGTACTCAGCTGTCAACTGAGTACATTTCTGCAGCTAACATGGCTCCTACTCGGACAGGTTTGTGCTTCCTGGATCGCAAATTTACCTCATTTGCATGCCTTTCGGCTGCAAGTGAGGTAATTTGCATATCCCAGACCTGTCCATGTAGGAGACATTTTAGGAGCTCTCTTACATGCCCCTACAAGCTGTTCCTGGATCGCTCGTCGGACATGATGGCTGCATGGAGTCTTACTCTACTCGTACACTCCGTGCAAGACATCGTGAATCCGGCCCTATAATTGTCATAACCATACTCAAGTATGCAGAATTGGTTTGTTATAGTCAGAATTTCTTATTTCAAGTATATTTTTCTTTCACCTCTTCATTAATTTATTGCAGACATTCAAATAGCACAACATGTCTTTTAAGAACAGGCTTATCAGTTCAGTTGGTCTTTATTGATGTAACATATTTGAGAAATAAAGTTTGCCATTCATCTGGTCAACATGAACACAAGCAGAAATACATTTTATAGCCACCTTTCAAGCCACTCAAGGATCACCCTAGAAATATACATGTCTACTTAAAGTAAAACATTTGTTGAAAAATTGTTAAACAGCACAAATACGCAAATAATATCATAATCTCCACAAATAACAATGCAAGTTGTGACAGTAAAGGATACATCTGCTTGTAATTCTGATGACATGAAGAACATGTGGCTTGGATGGTGACATCACCAGAACATGCAAACAAAACATTTCAACCATCTGTAACTAAATTTCTCCATTTTTACTTCAGCATAGCAACTTTGCATACCATTTTCATGTTTGAAATATCCTTAGGGCAGCACTGTACTGGGGGAGTTATCAGTCATGCTCCCACTGCTGAGGTTCTGGGTTCAAATCCCATGTGGGTGGAGTTTCAATATTATCCCTGTGTTCATGTGGGTTTATTCTGGGTAATCTGGTTTCCTCCCATAGTCCAAAGACATGGAGGTTAGGTGAATGGATGATGTGAAATTGACTGTGTATATGTGTGAGTGAGTATTGTAGTCCATGGCCTGTAATGAGTTGGTGCCTTGTCCAGGGTGTAACCTGTCCAGTGCCCTATGCCCTTTGGAGATGAGCTCCAGATCACCATGACCCTGAAATGGGAACAAGTGTTTTTTGCATGTGTATGTGTGTGTGTCTGTGTGTGTGTATGTATTTGTATGTGTGAAATATCCTCAGTAGCAGTCAATGTGAATTGGGAGACTTTATATCTGGGAATACACTATGAGTCATTTGAACTGTTGCACAATTCTATTACATCCCCAAGATAGAATCTGATGTACAAAGGTTTGGTTGTTGTTGTGAATTGTGTAATAAGAGATAAAATCAACCAGATTTTCAGCATCTGAAAACTCAGTGATCTGTGCAAGGTGTGTGGCCTCCACTTGATAAGTCATGATATTTCTTTCACTTTTAACTACTCTACTGTCTCCTGCAAGGCTTAGTAGTGTGTATGAGCCATTACTTCAGTGGTTTTACTGTAAGTTTTTGGATACTTTAACAGATTAAGGTTGTAAAAGTCTACAAATCACCAAACATGAATTTCAAATAACATCTACACCAAGCTCAGTGCTTTAAATGTTCGGTCTGCAGCACAGCAAAGTAAAGTAGTAAAGTCTTAATCACCTAGCATGAATTTCAAGTAACACCTATACCAAGCTCAGTGCTTTAAATCTCTGGTTTGCAGCACACAGAAATAAAATAAATGTTTAAAGTTAATTTTATCATTCTCCTGTAACATATACATTTTTGTAAGGCTCTCTGCACACCACTGGGGACCACCTTTTCTATCACCCTTCTTGTTCATCTCTGTTTCTCTGCAAATACTTGTCCCCCCCTTAAATTTCCTTCCATCCTTTTTACCCCCCTCACTGCTTTGTGTTAACTCTGTAATAGCTAGTAAACCCTACCTTATACTACAGCTCAATACCTTGAATTTCTCTTCCTTTTACCCTTTCCTTTGCATTCCTAAATATTCTGTAATAGTCTAAATACTGATTATTGTACTCTACTTACATTTTCAGTGATAGGATCCTGCTGATAGATGCAGTCTGGTTTCACTTTCTGTATGTATTTATGTACCTAGCCTTTTTGGACACATTCCTGTCCTGTACGTTCATTTCTTTATTCCATACTGCCTTGCTACCTTCAAATAGTCTCAGCCAGTGTTGGGTGTCATTTTTTCTTTCACTTTTAACTGCTCTACACTCTCCTGCAAGCCTTAGTGGTGTGTATGAGCCATTATTTCAGTGTTTTTACTCTAAGTTTTTGTATACTTTACCAGATTAAGGTAATTTTTTATCTTTATTTAATGTACATATTGTATTTTTCTTTTTTGAAATATGCTGTAGTAACAATACTCCATTGCATGTATTTGTATTCAGCTGTACTGTAGTGATTTCTAGCTCTACATTTAATGTTTTTTTTTATTGTATCTATCCAGGATTATTTCTGGGATATTTGTGAGTTTGCTGTTTCTGGTGTATATACAATGACCTGCCTAGCAAATAAACCTCATACAGTATAAACTGTTTTATCAGTTTAGAGGTTTGGCTTATTAAATGTTGATATCGCTACATGAATCACTACAGTATGGTGTGATTAAGTATCTGTTCTGTCTGTATTGATTATAAAGTCACTGTAAACTTAACTGGCTGATGTTAAATTTGTTGCATTTCTCTGCCTACTGCTTGTGTGTAGTCACAACTTTGTTAACTTACACAGTATTAGCACTTTCAGGAAATGCATGGTAATAAAAACCTTTTATTCTAGCAACTTTCTAAGACATACAAATAATATTTCAAATGTGTCCCTGGTTTTGGGCCATTGTACCCCCACGTATTTTGACTTTTTCCAGATGTCTTGTGCTTCAACGTTGAGAGATATGGCTGGATGTCAAATGCATTTTACAAGAAAGTGTGTCAAGTACATTTTACAAGAAGATGAGAGCTTCAGGGGAAGAGAAGTTTAGTGCTGCTTATATGCCAAGTCTGTTTTCAATGTGCAACTGTTGTTTAGTAAATTATATTACTAGTATTGTGACAAAGTATTTGAAAGCGTTAGTAGCATGGCAGTGTGTATGCTTGTATCTAATGTAGAAGGCTGTGGCTTCTACTCCCACACCATGCAAATTGAGTGCTGTATTGCAATGCCCTTTTGATTGTTGATTATTTGGTGCATTTTAAGGGAGGATATGGTTCTGCACTCCTGAGTGTGCCCCCTTTGTATGAGATGCATATTAACTATGAACTTGTCAGTTTGTCAGTCATTCCATATTGAGATATTACCAGCTTACCAGTTTTTTGTTAAATGTAACATCAGCAATTTCATTCTTCAAGGGCAACACGGGTACTGAATTTGAATATGAAACACTGAAATGTGAAGTTCTTTGCCAGTATTAACCTCTTACAGTTCTTTTTAATGTGGAATTATTCAGATGATTTTTACTTCTGCATAGATTGTGCTTATTGGCTGATATTGGTGGATTGAAATGACAGATGTCTCAGTGTCCTTTTATGTTTGAAATTTTTCTGAAATTAGTAGTTTTGTCATTATTGGTTCATGCATTTTGTTTAATTGGTTACTGAAAGAATGTTCAAAACTACAATTTTAAAACACATTCTAACAAGTGGTGCTGTATTATACAAGGAATATAATTTAATACAATCAGGAAGATGATTCAAAGAACACATAAATATATGCATGGCCCTAAAAATGTGTGCAAGGAGCCTATGGTTTGAAAACGGCCAAAGGTAAATGTAATCCTCCACTGGCCAGATGCATTTTATTTGAATGTGCATTTTAATACCGTTTCAATGAGTTTCAAGGCAGACAAGTTTACTGGTCATGCTAAGTCTATTGCCATTGTGAGATTATATTGTTGACTTAGCAAATGGCTATCAGTGTTTGTGCTATTTTATTTCAATATCTGTAATTGTTGTAGAAGTAAATAAGAAAGCAGTATGCAACAGGTTTGAACAGTGTTTGTGGTAACTGTGGAGAAATACCCAAGTCATGAACATTGGAATGGCTAGGGCTTCTCTGGAGGGGTGGGGGGTTGCCACAAAAGGGGCTGTTCTGGGGGACCCAATGCTAATTGACAGCAATTGCAGTATATGAACCAATCAAAAGCTGTGTAGTGGAGCCAAAGTTGTTCAAGGCATAACAGTGGGTTAGTTTATGGTCGATAGTACAGTGTTCTGCATAATCCAGAGCACTTGGCTTCTCTTTTATGTTTTAAATGTTTGTGGACTGACCGATATAATTGGAAAAATACCCACAAAAGGTGTATTTTATTTTGTATGGGAGAGGGGTGAGGGGTGGCAAACTCAAAAAAACACATGGGGCAGCACAAACTCTAGCTATGCCACTGGGCTCACCTAGGTGCTAATTGGTAAAGTCAACTGTTAACAATAGGTTAACAACAAGGTGGTTAAACAATATTTCTATTATGGCATGGAAGCTGCTGTCTAGTGCTAATAGCGTTTAGTCTCTCCTCTTAGGAGGGGTTTTTTTCCCAACCCTAATGTTACATGCAAAACCTTTAAAACCTTTAAAACCCCCCATTATACACATGTTACAGTAATTGCAATTGAAGACCTAAGCAGACATCTCACAAGAGTTTCAATCTCTCCTGCTTACCTACTGAGTACAAAGAAGAATTATTTCTGTGTTCTTCCTAGATAAATTATTTATAACTACTCTCTTTACTACTACTACCTACTTCCACTACTTCCTTCTCCATCTCAAACCCTTCCCTTTCCGCTCTTACTATGACTACCTGACTACCAATCTTATCATTAGTATCCACCTCCTGATTGTTTCTACTTCAACCGACAACCGCCAGCTTCAACCAGCTCACTCCGGCCCTCTTGATCCATACCACCCCCCCCTACCCCCCAATTCCCACCACACCCCCCACCTCCCTCTTCCTCCTACCTCCCTTCCTCACCCCCTCTCTACTCTCACCTTCTTTCACCTGCCCCTCCCACCTTCTTCCACCCTTTTCTCACCCCCTCACACTTATATACTCTAACACTTCTATCTATTACTCCTCTAAATACCTGCTCGCTTTCCTTCCTTTCCTTACTTTTCCAATATTCTGTATACCTAGACTGCTTTTCTATGCTGCTATGACTATAAAACTATTACTATACTTTCTCCTCTATTCTTTACACTTACCTTTTTCTCTCCTACTCCTCCTCCTACCTTGGTCTGCCCCTCCTACTGTGGCTACTCCTACTCCTACTCTTTTTTCACTCATTATCGGTTTACTTTTTTTTACACTAGAAACACTTTTTCCACTATGAGCTTCCTATCCATTATCACACTAGCCTGTCTCCATTCCACACAACTCCTTAACCCACCATATCACACCTCAACAACATCCACTACCTCTTGCATCATATCTTCAAATCTACTACTAAACTATCGCTACCTAAATTCTGATATTTTTCCATCTCACCTCTATCTTGCCTTCTCACTATGAAACCTAAAAAATCTTGCTTTCTGAAGAAACCCCTGTCACCTAACCCTGGTCTCACTTCCCCAGCTACCCCTGGAGATGTCCAACCCCTCCCACACCTCCTCCTTGGGACATCTTAATAACTCATAAATAAATAATAAATTTACCCTCTAATAGGATACCTTCAAATACATTCAATAATAATCCTTTTCCTACATTCATTTGACATTCTTTTCATCCTGAGATTACACTGAGACACTCCCCAAGACCTATAATATGGTCTCCACTGAGACAACTCCCATAGGGTTGGGGTGGGTATAATCTAAAGAGAACCATCTACTGCACCGCCCCACTTCCTGGTATTCAACTCTTTTAAATCTCCAGAAGCAGATTACTATAAAAAACAGATTAAATTCAAAATATTTAAATTATATGTATGTACATACTACTAACATCAATAATCTCAAAATATCATATTATATTATCCATCCACTTACCTGGAATAAATAATATACTCTACAAAACCCTGATTACATGGAGCCTGCGCCATACTTGCTGATAATCCTTCATCATAATACTCAACCTCTAATATTTACAACCAACCCTCACAGTAATCCTTCTTCTCTCATATCAACCAATGGTTTTTTGGGCTTAAGAAAGCACAAAGTCAAAGATAGTCAACAAGTAGGTCAAAGAGCAGATGATGTTAGACTCATAAACCTTTGAATTCATAACAAGATAGCTTAAGGAACATAACAATGAAAAAGGCCATCGCACTCCAACACTGCATTTGACCAAATTGAATTTTTCAGAACTAACAAACTGTGCTTGGGACATAATATACCCTCAAATCAAACACTGAACCCCTTTTTCAGTTCTAACTGAAGTGCATGTAACTGGAACCCCCCCTTAAACACTCCTCCAGAATTAAATCAGCAGCTCCCTCAACTCTCCATAATCTAACTCTGATCTTCACCTCCTGAAAATCCCATCTGAATTAAATGGGATAAAAGAAATGTCCCTGATCTTCCACCAAACAGCTCCAAAGAAATTCGCCATCTTCTACACTTGGAATCCAAAGAGAAATAATTTCATCTTACAACAAACTCACAAAAATAATTCTAAACTTAGCTAAAACTCGGTTAAACAACTCCTCTCCCCAGGAAGTACAACAACTGTCCCATGAACTTGACTTCCCAAAAACTTCTAAAACTGATTGCTCCCTTGTTACCTTTGCTTCACCCCAAACTATTCTAGCTCCTGCTGAACAATCTCAATGCTGATAACTATACCACACTTATAACCTTAACTGAAACTCTACTACACAAATCTCCACTACATTCTCTCTCACACTCTTACATACATGAACTCCTAACAAACTCTTCACACTTGTACCCCTTCTACAACCTCTTCACCTTCTTCTTTTCCCTCCCTCCTTCTTAAACAAGAAACCCCTCCCATCCTTTCTTTCTAAGCTGCCCTCAATCATAGAGAGTCAGAAAGAATCTCATGGGAGGTCTCACAATATCCCTCAAGAACTATATAACTATCTCATCTACTCCAACAGGAGAATAGATATTCCTCAGGTCCTCTAATTCTGGATCTCAAAAATGTATCAACCATCAACCCCAGCCTCTCCTCTCTCTCCACCTCTCCATTGCTAACTGTCAACCCAGCTCTGTCCCATATCCACCTCTCTACA
Source organism: Protopterus annectens (assembly GCF_019279795.1). Lineage (NCBI taxonomy): Eukaryota > Metazoa > Chordata > Ceratodontiformes > Protopteridae > Protopterus > Protopterus annectens. The sequence goes on from NC_056734.1 coordinate 246,636,519, forward strand.
TTTTTCACACCTTTGGGCACTGTGTGGTTGCCTAACGTAACAACAACTCTCCTCCACATTAACTTTTACTACTACTTCACTATTTTCCCCATGTACAACAACCTACACTCTTCTGCCATCTTCATTGACCTCTCCAAAGCATTTCTATCTGCCACCACTCTTTATTATTCAATACTCTTGAATCCCTCTCCTTTGATATCCCTGCCATTAGATGGTTTCTTCTCTTATCCTGTTTCTTGCTGCAAGTTCCACAAAGGACCCACAAACATTCTTCTCTTTTCTTCTTGGCTTATGATCTCCAAACAGTAAAGTCTCTTTTCTTGGCTGCATTCCTCTTCTTGATGATTCCACTTCTCTCTGCTCTGCTATCACCAATCCTCTCACAACTTATCTCATACTCAAAATCTCTAATACTGTTTGAATTCTTCACTCTCTAAGTAGATTCCTCTTACCTAATGTAAAAACATAACTTCTCCTCTTCACCCCTCTACCAATTTGTCCTCTTCATACTCTCCTATCTTCACTAAACTTTACTCGACTTCCCCCATCTTCCTGACTTCCTTCGTCCATTACTGAATACCCCATAAGCTTCACTCCAACACAACAATAACCACCTCATTAAACTTGACTCTGCCACAGATGACACCTCCGGATCTCCATGATAACTTCTCTCCCTTCCAACTTTTCTGCTGGCCTCCACTAAAATCTTCTCCTGCTGTCCAGGATTCTATGCTCTTCTCACTTTTCCCACACTTCCTAAAACAACTATTACACATTCTCTTTCACTACAATCCTATCTTCTCTGTTCTTCTGGGTAACTTACCACACACCACTATCTCAACTTCGAAAAATTGGCTGCACCTTGGACAAAACGAACCTAATCTTGCAATCACCACTGTCTATGGCGCTTACCACTGGAGTATGACAAGACCTACAAAACTATCTCTCAATCCAAAACTATCCCCTTTAACAACCTTAACTCTCTCCGCAAAAGTAGTAACTATTGACTAGTTCTAACTATATGCCTAACACTGCTGGTGACTCCTTTTACACCTACTCTCTAAACTCCTCTTATCTTTTATTACCTATAGTTATAACAAAAAGCCACTCGCTTAATAGAAAAAACAAAACATTAAAATGCACTAAACAATAAATAATTGCAATGGCTCAAGAAATCCAGATCAAGTTTTGAGCTGATGGTGCAGTTTATGTACATTTGAAAAGTAAGTACAGAGTTGTTTACTGGGCCATTCCCATGATGCAAATGAGCGACAAAATTTTCTCTTTCTAATTACAAGGTTTTAAGACATAGTGTCTTTCCTTGTATTTTGCGATATGCTTTTGTGAAATGTTTGACTTTAGTACTTGTGCATACCTGGAGGCATTACTGAAGGGGTTGCTTGGGTGAAATGTTTCATTTTAGTGCTCTTGCATTTCATCACATATTATACTTCTTTTATTCATTGATATAAAAGTCACCTTAAGAAAAGTTAAATAAAAATGCATTAGAATGTTGGATATTATAATGATGTGCATTACTACAAAATTTCACTTTTAAATGAATTGAAGACTGAACTTGTTGAAAATAATAAGTTGCTTGATCATTTACTGTGTGAGTAAATGTGTTTTCAGCTGCTAATATAACCACAGAAATGCTTCCCAGTCTCTCTAAGGAGGATTTATGTTATCTCTTTCCTGTGCCAGAGCACTTTTTCAGAAGGGGAGCCATTTGGAAACTTACTCATGGTGAAAGTGAGGTAATCACATTTCTGAGAAATTTTCACATGGAACAACCTTTAATATTACCATGCAGTATGTTCTGTTATCAAATAATTATTTTATGACTATTATACATTTAAAGACTGTATTTTTTATAGGCTCATAGGTGTGTACTAGGCTAATGGTCCTGCAGCCTTTACAAGTTTAGCCCATAGGATTACCCTGGCATCATGCCACCCGACCTTAGTTTCCAGTGACTATGTGGAGTAGAGCCACTGGAGTGATCCCCGGGGTGAATTTTCTATTTCCCATCCAGTCATCAAGATTTCTCTTGAAGGGGGCCAGCGAGGTGCTATTTTTGACATGTATGGGAAGTCTATTCCATAGCATGGGCAGTCTCTTGGTTATGAACCTGTCCCGCCAGCACATTCTGTTGACAGTGGTAATGAGGTTGAGGTCCCTGGAGCATGTGGTGCGGAGAGATTGGGATTTCTTTAGATGTAGCATTTCTAACAGAGCTGGGTCAGACATGGATAAGTCAAGCAGAGATCACCTCTAAGTAAGCAAAATTAGACAGAAAATAGTTGGAGTTTTTTGAGTCTGTCCATATAGGACAAGTGTTTAAGGACTAGGATCCTTTTTGTGCAGTACTATTGTGGCCTCTCCAGTTGTTGCAGCCAAATGGGGCATTGTACTCAATGATTGGTCTAATGAGGGAAGAGTAGAGGGAGACAATGACCTCTTTCTTCCTGGATGCAAACTCTTAGTAATGAGATGTGCCACATAGAAGGACTTTCTGACCACACTGGCAGTGTGGTGGTCAAAAGAGAGGTTGCTGTCTATCTGTGTTACCAGATCTCTTATAACACCTTCTGTGTTCAGTGGACTACCATTGATGTGGTAGTTCATGGGAACTGGGTTTTTCCCAAAGGGGATGATGACACATTTTTTGGCATTGAGCTTAAGGCCATGGTTCTGACACCAGTTGTTGGTCTCAGTGAAGCCTTTCTGTAGGATGTCAACATCACTTAGGGAGTTAATAATGGCACCCAACTTGCAATCATCTGTGAACTTTGTCAGCCTTCTTTCATGTTGGACTGGACTTCTGAGAAGTAGATACCAAACAGGAGAGGACCCAGGACCAATCCCTGTGGGACTCCACTCATGACTGGTCGGCATTCTGACTTGGAGTCAGCTACTTCCACACTGTGGGTTCTGTGAGCCAGTTTGCAACCCACCTAGTGATATAGGGGTTGATGCCTAGCTTAGTGAGTTTTTCTATAATTCCTGAGTGGGGAATGGTATCAAAGGTCTTGGCCAGATCGAGGTAGGCTGTATGAACCATCTTGCCTTCATCCAAAGCTCTGGTGACTGACTCAAAAAAGTCGACCAAGTTGAGCAGGCACAATCTACCCTTCACAAAACCAAACTGTGTGGGATCCAGAGTTTGGAGATTCCCTATATCTTTGTTTATTAGGTCCATGATGATGTGTTCCATAGCTTTGCATATCAGACTTGTCAGGATAATGGGGAGATAGCTGCCAGGGTCTGTAGTCACTCCTCCTTTGTGGAGAGGGATGACTATAGCAGTGCATAATTCGGTAGGGACAAAGCCTGAAGTGAGGCTGTGATTGAACAGGGCACACAAGTGAGGTGCCAGTTCACTCTGTAGTTCATGTAGAACACAGCCAGGGATATTGTCAGGTCCCATAGAGGCTGTATTCTTAGCCTTGGACAATGCTGTTTTAATCTGTGCATAAGTAATGCTGGATGCCTGGCAATCTACTGGTATTGTGATTGGTCCTTTGGAGGGGGGTGAGAGAGGAAAAGTTGGCACTGAATCTGTCAGCCAGTATATTGACAATATCTGTTAGCTTGGTATAGGAGGTACCATTGTGCAGTAGCTCAGAGAAAATCTGGGTATTGCTGTGGAGGTTCTTTACATAACTATATAAGGCATTGTGGTTGTCTTTACTATATATTGCAATTCTGTTTTCATATCTAGCTTTAGAGGATTTGATGAGGGATTTCAACTTTTTGTTGAGGCTGATAAGGGAGTTTTTCCAGTCTTGGGACTTCACCTTATTCCACATCAGTTTCCTCCTTCTGTTGTAGAGTTTGTTTATGGCAGGGGACCACCAGACTGGCTTCCACTTTTTGGAGGAGAGCATCTAGGTTCTATTGGGTATTGCGAGTTCCATGCATTTGTGTATGTGTTCGTACAGTGCATTGGTGTATGATTCAGTGGTCATGTAACTATTCTCCATTTGCATGGGTGCTGTGAAGTTAGCCACCTCTGTTCTTAGGAGCCCAAAGTTAGCTTTGGAGAAGTTTGTCATGGTGGTTACCTTTGTGGAGGGTGGGAGGGATGTGGATTTCCAAGGTGATTAGTTTGTGGCCAGATGTAACCAGGGAGGAGTAGACTATTGGTGTAGAGCAACAGTTGCCCATGTTAGTAATGACCAGGTCAAGGATGTTGCTACCTCTAGTGAGGGTAAGAATGAGCTGGTCCAGGGCATTGGAATTAATGAATTCCAGGAAATGTTGGGCAAGTGTATTGGTACATGAGTAGTTTTCCTAGTTAACGGAGGAGTAGTTGAAGTTGCCCAGTATAAGTGTGTTAGGTTGGACTCTAATATCATCCAGGGTGCTCAGGAATGTGCAGTGAGTCTCTTGGGACATGGTTGGGGACCAATAACAGGCTACTACCTGAATTGCTGTCTTACCCAATGTTAGCTGCACCTGAAGTATCTCTGATGCATTATACTCGGCTACCAGTCTGGAGGTGTACATATCTTTATGAATATGGAAACAACACCACCTTTGGAGCTTTGGTCCAAGTTCTAGGGCCAAAAGGTGTGGAATGAGTTATAGCCTGGTAGTGCAGGGGTGCTTTCTGCTGCCTTGAACCAGGTCTCTGTTACAGCACAAATGTCAATGTTCTCCATTTTAGGGAGTGCTTTGAGTGAGTGCATTTTGAGATTTAGACTTCCTTGTGCAAAAACTTCTTTGTTCTTGCAGTCAGTGTTCTTTGCCTTATAATTACCATTAAATAAATGTTTCTCATGTACAGAGCAAAGAATCAGACTTGAGTAGATCAGGCACCTCCTTTGGGAGCTATGATTTCAGCCCCTCTCATAGCCCTCTTCCCTCTCCATCCACCCAATATTCTCCAAAGCCAAGAGACCAGCATGGTTTCAACAAAATTGTACAGTTTGTAAGCCCACAATATGTTTTATACACAGACAGAGTTGGAGCAGTCAAGAAACATCTTTTTTTGAAAAGCAGTGTGCTGGACAAGGAGGAGACTACACCCTTTCCAAAGGTCTCCACTGTCGATTAATCAGAAATACAGTGACAAGCATGATTTCTATTAAGAGAGCATCTGGGGATGCCTTCTAGTAGCCAAGAAACCGTGAACTTACTGTTATGGCAAAGCATCTCATAGAGTACTACGCAATGCTGCAGGGCAAATCTGCACCCAGTGGAGCTCAGTAGGTACAGTATGTCAATAATCTGCTATTCACGTTTCCAAACACATCACTATATACTTGCCCACCAAAGTATAAACATCTAACACAGTTGTTAGGAGGTTTTTTATATGTAAATAAGGCCAACTTGTGTCTGTATCTATTAATTTCTGGATTCAATTTTATTACATGAGATTCCTAACACTAACAATTTTGTTTGTCTGTTTCTTGTTAAGAATCAGTGAAGAAGCAGCTGCTAGAAAGGGTTCAAAATATGACTACCCCCAAAAAGAAACAGGGAGTGACCCCTTCAAGAAAGAGACCATGATGCCTTAGCTGTCAAAACAGCCAGGAGATGCCCACTGATGAGACTGATGACTCTACCACATCTGTGATAGAGAGGTCACCACAATGTAGCACCCCAGAGCTTGGCCAGTTGGATGGTAAGAACACAAACTGAAATACAGTGTTTTTGTATAAATGCAACTTCTACAAAAAAAAACATTAAATTTCACAATATGTGTTAATTGCAATTACAAATAGTTTAAAGAAACAGGCAAGACATCATACAACTCTACAAGAGATGTACAAAAGCAAAGTTGACCCAACAAAAAGGATATTTTACAGCTCCTGGACCTTGAATTCCAAGCAAGACATGCCTTCATTGACTCTGATGCTACTAAGGGGCAGAACAAGCCTACCAAGATTCTTCAAGCATATCCTTGTTTCAGAGAACTGGAACATTTAAGAAAATGTGCTAATTTTAAGTAGACATATATGTAACCAAATTTCAAATGAGATATGGTGTAGCAATATCAGCTGAGTCACAATAATGAATGCAGAATGAAAGATGCAAAATGTATTATTTTTGAATACCTACAAAAATATTAAAACTTTTGATATTTTCTGGATAATCCTTACCCATCTATAACTTTTATATATGTTTGACATTGCTCTCTCTCTCTCTCTCTCTATCTCTCTCTCTCTCTCTCTCTCTCTCTCTGGCTGTATGTGTACGTCAGCTTATGGATGAGCTCCAACAGATCCTTGATTGAGGGAACTACTGTTTAACTGATCTGCAGATCTGCTGGGGGACCTTTTATGAGAAGGCACAGTTTTATGCAGTTCATGAAGGCATTGTTGCTGGACAAAGTTAATTATTAGCTCTTATTTGCTTCTATGTTCTTGTTTGCTTCTGCAAACTTGGGCTTGTACCATCATACATTAGGTAATAAATATTCTGAATATGGATAATAAGTACCTCATACTAGGGTTGTCAAACTTGTGGAAAGTGTCAATTTGATCATGTATTTCCATTCATTTTTCCATGGCATCTACTCTACAACATGCACTTCCAGTTCAGTCGTGACTATTGAGACTGGGCTACCACCACACAATAATTACCTCAAACCTATAAAAAAATTAAACTCTGCATAGGTCTCAAAGTGTTTCTTTATCACTGAAAAGACTTTACTGGATGCAAACAAAACTCCAATGTAAATACACTTTGATTTAGATAGACTGTTGATTTAGATAGACTGTGTTGAGTATAGAAAATGGTATTGAATTTCAATAATTTTTATGGCATTGTATCAAAATGTAAACTTTCCTGTATCATGACATCACAACCTGCTAAATGTATACAAAAAATATGAACTACCTTGTGGTTTTAAAAACAACTGGCCACCGTAAATCAGATGTCTGATTTTGGTTTTAACAGTGAAGCACTCAATTGCTTTGATGCAGGCTTTACCAGACATGTTCCCATCACCTGTAGCTCCACCCAAGAAGTTACATACAAGTGAGGCTATGCTTCACATCCTTGAGGTAAGAAATTTGTGAATTTTTGATAATTTATATATTACTACAGCATAAATTACATTGAATTATTTTTGTGGTCATAACCTTTTTATTTTTTTCCTTGTTTTGGTCTGTGTAAATAAGAACCAACACCTTTCTTCACCACAAGGCCATTCTTCAGCGCTGTCACGATTGTTTGCAAAACCAACTGCTTACTGGCCATAGGAACCATGCCTTTGATGACCTTCCCTAAAGAAGACATTTATGAAAGTGTGATGTATCTCATGGCATGTTATTACAACTTTCACGTATATTACACCTTTCACTTTACATATCCTAAGTGCATTGCAACATTTCTCTTTATGCTGCAGACTGAAGTACTGTCAGATGCCATCCATGACCATGATATGTCCTCTTCATATAGAAAAGCTATGGCTGAGTGGAAAATGTTCCTTGCTGAGTAGAAATTCTCAAAACTTTTTTTTTTCATTCCCAGTCATTCCCCCAGATTTACTAATCTTCCATTCAGGACTAGCTTAGTCCTGCATGGAAGCAACCATTTAGGAGCAGGACAGCAGTGCCATGCATATTAATGAGGTGTGCTGCCCAAGCTCTTAGGCTTGCATGGAGAGTGTAAGACTGCAGGGGGCATGTCTGAGAGAAGACCTCTCAGAATAAACATGCTGCCGCAATATAGAACAGCAGAAAGGGGTATGCAATGAGCAAGACTGCTCACAGGTGACCGCATATCCCCATCAACAATACCCCTTGTGTATAACAGCAACAGAATGTAGAAATAAAATGAAGAAACACTTTTTTATTTGTAAATTCCAATTACAGCTAACCGTTGGTGCGCGGGTGTGCCCATCGCTTAGCTATTGTTAAAGCAGCTTAAAAGGCTGAAAAGGATAACAAGGAAGATATATGCAAATGAAGCAGCATAGCAATAGTGTAGTGGGCAGAGCATTCACCTGACGAGCAGGCATTCCCGGTTTGAGTCCCACTGCAGTACATTCCACTTTACATGGCAAAGCACGTTATGACCAATATTTTTGTTGCATAACCCACTAAATAACATATATTTATGAACTGGAGTACTGCAGTAAATGCACATGTGAGGTGTCAGTGTCATAATGAATAAGGCACTAGTAAGCAGGTTTAAGCACAAATAAGCAGTAGTAAGAATATTTAAGCTTTATTAAGTGGCCTTAAGGCCATTTGCGCAGCGGTAAGCAATGTCTACACTGGCTAAGCAATTCTAAAGCTAACTCTCTGTAAGCAGATGTAATGGCAGGTTAGTAGTGCTTACCATCGGGCAAACCCACTTACAACTGCTCAAAAGTGCCTTAATCACTCTGTATCCAATGGTCCTTGTTCTGCCCATCAACAAAATAAATAGCCATGCAGGCCTCGAATCCAGGACCCTATATACGACAGTCCCAGCAGTTATCCACCAAGCCATCAAAGAAGTACAAAAGAATGAGGTAGTAACAAACAAGTCCTCACCATAGTATAACCAAACTGAGCCTCTGAAAGGCATCAGTATATAGGCATATGTGCCATAAGCCACTACATAACATAAATATGTGAACTGAAATACAGCAGTAAGCCCAGAAGTGAGGTGTAATTGTAATAGAGTGTTGAAGTCCCCAATAAAACAGAAGGATCCCACAGAGTGTATGTACACATTAATCATGGATACCAGGCATACATATAAGGTGTAATTAATAACTCAATGCCAAAAAGGCATTATAATGAAAGTCTAATGTAAGCAATGCTAAGCATTGCACAGGCCAGCTTGGGAGGTTTGAGAAATTTGTAGACTAGCTAACTCATTGTGCCCAGTGGTATACCCCTTTAAACAATGCCAAGTCTAGGTAAGCAGGTTTGCCCACAGCTTAGCCTTTTCAAAACTGACCAATCACAGAAAAGTGTGGAAAATCAGCCCTACTTACACCCAAGAGGTGGGAATATATCTCATAACTGGTTGTAGCTTCCCCTTGCAGGCACTATGGCAGTAAGGGGAGAAGGTATGCACTTCCAGGCACAGCGCTGATGCATCCAGGAGTCCAAGGTCATGGCAGGACTCCTAGTTAAAGACCATGCTCAGAGACTGCTGTAAGGCCAGTACCAGGGCTCTCAATATAAGATAAAGGCCTGGGACCATCTCACCCATGACCTCATCAGTGCCATTGGCATACCCCAAACTGGTGAGCTGGTCAGGCACCACTATGCCGACCTGAAGTGGCATAAGGGGGAACTCTTGGAGGAGTGGCTCCAAGAGGCTAGAGTGGCAGGGGATGTTCCAGCCATGTGTAAGTATCACCCCAGTATGTGTGTAATAATTGCCAGCTCAGGTATATCATGGATAGGTATGGCTAAATATTCCTCTTATGTCCCCCACAGCTGCAGTTTAGTGGGCTGTGAACCAGGAGGCCCACATCTGTCACCTGGTGAGGTTGCGACTCGAGGCAGGTCAGTAATACTCATGCATTTACTGTCATAGGAAATAAAACTAAAAGTAGTAGTAAATCAATTGCCTGTATAAAACCAGTATTATTCAAGGTGAGTACTGCATACACTAGAGACTATGGCAGCAAGAGTCTCATATTGTTTGTATGCCAAATAAAAGTGCAATATCCTGACAAAACAGGTCTAACTGCATATGTATATACTGGTATCATATGGTAAAGTAGATTTGCAGTCATGTATTAGTACTGTTGTATTAAGCACTGTTACTCACACTGTGCACCATAAATTGAATGTGTAGGAATGCCTGAGGCCATTTAGTACAACTGAGAGACACATAGACAATAAACAGGGACAATGCAGACAACAAAAAACAAATATCACATGCAACTGAGATGTGAACTGTTGTTTTTTTAGCACACACAGCCATGGTTTAAATCCTGCCAGTGGTAGTAGTCTGCATACAGAATCATACCCCACAACTGTACAGATATATCCAGAATGTCTATTAAAGTGTCCCATATCTATTGCCTATCAATCTATCCCCCTGGGAAATCAGTGGGATGATCCCAGACATATAGGCAGCAAACAGGAGATACAACTGATTGACACACATCTATGACAACAAACCTGTCACACTAGCAACTCCCCAATACCTTATGTAACTAAGAAGCCATGTATGTCCTATTTACACCCCAACTTTTTAAGCTGTGGTCAGAGTGTGTACAGTAACAGAGTGAGATATATGTGCATAATAGTAATGCGGATCCTGGTACTGTGTGTGGGAACATTCCGGCAGTGCTAATAAACATTCCTCCCACAGGTCTGTCCAGCACTGTGCCCAGAAATACAAGAATGATATGCAGTTGCTCTGAATAATGAGGTATTACACATCACTGTCACCCACACTGTCCTACAACATATAACTGTGTAGGAAATCTGTATAGGAGTGTTGTTATACAAGGTTAGAATGCAAAAGCACAGGGGATTAATATGACAGAAAGCATATAGGAGATATACAGCAATATCTATAAAGTAAACAACTGATGGGCAGTGCTTAGGTTGTAGCAGACACAGTCATGGTCTGAATCCTGGGAGTGGAATTAGGCTGCATACAGAATCATACCCCACAACTGTACAGATGAGGCCAGAATGTCCAGTATATGGGCCCATATCTGCTGCCTGTCCCCCTGGTAAGTCTGTGGGATGATCCCAGATGTTCAGCTAGCAAACAGGGAATACAAGTCATTGTCGAACATCTATAAGAACACACCTCTCACTGTAGCAACCCCCAAAACTGTTAGGAGAGTAATAATTCAAGTATGTCCTATCTACACTCCCATGCTGACAAGCTGTGACCAGAGTGTGTACAGCAACAAAGTGAAATGTATGTTCATAATACTAATGTGTCATCCGGAACTTTGTGTGTCAACAGTCAGGTAGTGCTAACAAACATTCCTCCCACAAGAATGTTGAATATGAACACTGTGCTGAGAAATACAGGCCATTATAACCTGTACTGGTACTGTTCACTTTGGTATTGTAGGGAATTGTGAGTGTTGCAGTTTCCCTGAATAATAAAGTATCACTGGTCACTGTCACCCACACTGTGCTACATAATATAACTGTGTAGGAAAGCATGTACATGTGTGTGTCAGGTTACTAAAGGTGGAAGCAGGTAATATTCTAGATATGTCCAGGCACACCAGCATGTGGTCAACACATGGCCAGAGTCTGTGCAGAAAAAGTTGTATAGCATAGTACAAAACATCAACCCGGAGTCCGGGAGTATGTGTAGAAACAGTTAGTTAGTGTTATCAAACATTCCCTCCACAGGTATACCAGGTAAGAGGTGTATACTGCAGGCAAAACCGGGTCATGTGTAACAATGATGACAGCCATATCACTGTCCAAACTAAGGCAATAGGGTAGTGTAGTAAGACATGTAAGGTACAGATAACAGCACTGACTAGGACAGTATTGTGGACTACAAGAATTTACTAGTTGTTAATTGACATCTTTCTCTTCCCCCCATGTTATCTCCAACAATAATCAACATACCCACCCCAACCGGTATGTAATGACTCTGATAATGTCCACTTGTTTGATAAATATTTGCATGGTTCCCATGCATGTGCTATATTGAATTATTCCAACATTGGTGGCATGGCGCCATCAATGCACCTGCATGCTGTTCTTATTACCACTGTGGTCCCATATATGCATGCGTTCTGTTAGCTATGCAGCTGTTCTGTATCTGGTGTCTGGGATAATGGGAATATCTATGCATGCTGTTATACCTAACCCTGAAATGTGTTGACTATTACTAACACACAAATGATGAAATCTATACACTATAGCATGCTTGGGAAGGCCGGTCCCAGTGTACCCACCTGTCCCACCTCAGCTGGCCTTGGCACCGGGCACCAGCATGTCTGGGGCCAAACCCGGGACCTCCCTGTCTGTTGGTCCTGCACTACGTTTGGGTGGAACTGCCTCAGGGAATGGGGCTCACCCTCCCCAGGAGTGAGCATGGACAGGCACCTGTCCCCATCACCAGGTTGGGGTTGTGGTGAGTAGAGCAATCAATGAGCAGTTTGGTGATCTTCTACGCCAGCTCAAGGGCTGCATGTTGTGATTAGAGAGTCAGTCTGGCTCTGTGACTCAGCCCTCAGCACAGCCACCTTCTGGGCTATGAAAGGGTGCAGTGGTGACTGCCCATGGGGGGGACCTCAGTCCCACCATTACCACTAAGGTGCTTGTAGGCATCCAATTTCCCAACACCCCTCCCCATCAAGGTGTTTACCCCTACATGTGTCATATACTGCCCCCATATGTGTCTTGTTTATCGTGTATATTAACCTACCCAACCTACCTCCCCAAATATACCTCCTACCCCTCCCCAACATCCCACTCTCACCCGAAAAAAAGGGCAATCTGTTCCAACAAAAAAATCTCGCCCCATACATAGCTGTCCATTTTGCACACATGTCCACTAGATACATGTAATCCAGTGTAATTGGCATCACAACTTATTATTGTTGTCCTCACACCTCTCAAAGTGGTTTGAGTGTCCAAATCTACCTCCAAATGAAATGCATATGCACAGCTGTTGCTGTAGAAGAAATGGGCAGCTATGGACCTTCCCTGCACCCTTCCTGCACATCCCTGGCTATTTTCCCTACTGTCTTTCCCTCTTTGTGCCCCTTTTTTCATCACTTTCCTACTGGGTCTATCTTATAACATCAAAGTCTTAAAACTTTGAATGTTATAATATCGAACCCTATGCACCGAACACTGAAAATAATGAAGCTGCAGAATATCGAATACTTTCCTAGGGAAAGTATTTGGTGGGCCATTTCTGCACCTTCGCTATTTCTTCGACTGTGGAGCGAAGGTTATGGATCAGGTTAAGGTAAGTGTGCGAACAGATCAGGTTAAGGTGAGTGTGTGATAGTTAGGGGCCTCAGGGTTAAGGAGCGGGTAAGGTGAGTGTGCGATAAGGACCTTAGGGTTAGGGAGCGGGTAAGGTGAGTGTGCAATAGGGATCTTAGGGTTAGGGAACGGGTAAGGTGAGTGTCTAATAGGGACCTTAGGGTTAGAGAGTAGGTAAGGTGAGTGTGTGATAGGGACTTTAGGGTTAGGGAGCAGGTAAGGTGAGTGTGCGATAGGGACTTTAGAGTTAGGGAGCGGATGAGGTGAGTGTGCAATAGAAACCTTAGGGTTAGGGTTGGGTTAAGGTAAGTGGATAGCTAGAAGTGTATGTATGGTTTAGTGCAGGGTTTTGTGAAGTGTATGTGTGTAGATTATTTATTTTGGTGTGCTTGTGTTGTGTGTATGTTTGTCGGAACAGTGAATTTTTTTCCTGGGAAAAAATTTGTTATTCTGACTGTTCAGTGTTATAGTCTTTTGATCGAAATGGTTCAATATTATAACATTCAAAGTTTTAAGAATTCGATGTTATAATATAGACCCTTACTATCAACCCAATTTTCTTTTCTTTTAAAGAAATTAGCATGGGGGTAAGTGGCAGTAAGCACTTTTAAGCAGAAGTAAGTGGGTTAAAGCCTGTTTGCATGGGGGTAAGCAATGCCTACACAGGTTAAGCAATTTAGAAGCTGAGTATAAGAAACTGCAACCAGATGTTAGCAGTGCTTACCTCCATGCAAACCCGTGCAATACTGCTTACAACTGCTTTAAAGTGCCTTAATCATTCGGTATCCAATGGCCCATGTTCTGACCAGCAACAAAATATACAGCCTTTGCATGGCTCGAACCTGTGACCCTGCATGCCATAGAGAAAGTGATTTATCAGTAAGCCATGTCAGATATACATAAATCTGATGTTGTCAGAAATATTTCATCCAGCCCAGTCATGCAACAGTACAGAGAATGTATACCAACGTTTAGATGTATGTGTGTGTGTAAATATATTAATATCTACACAGATATGACAAATCTATATATGTATATATAATATATATATATATATATATATATATATATATACACACATATATATAAATATAAATGAACATATATACATGCAAATGCCTACATCTACACATATATGTCTGCACCTATATGTCGACATATACACAGAAATTTACATATATGTATGCAGCTATATATCTATGTAGGTATATACGGACATAGTTATATATATATATGTAAGCAGATATATATATATATCTATATAGGTATATATGGCCATACATCTGTAGATAGCAATGGTAGATTAACAAAAACATATATGTCCACATGCACCGTTAATGAGGTTGAGAGGCCCCAAGCAATATACATCTTGTACGAATAGGCATACCCCCCACAGCCAAAAACATCCACCCTGCAATACACTCCCAAGTGTTGCGGATCCCATAACCAGGACCTGACACGACATGGGTACAAGATGTCAACAGTGCTACATCCCACCTGTATGATGTCAGGCTGGTATTGGTAACATATCATGCAGTACAGTCTGGCTCCCATAGGAAATGTAAAATGTGGAAGCTATCAACATCGCCAGGATACATATACACAGACACATATATGCAGATACAGCTATATATATGTATATATATATATATATATATATATATATATATATATATATATATATATATATATATATATAATTACATATATATAGATATACATGTGACTGCACACATCCGCAGAGATATGTACAGTAAAATACATATGTAGACGGTGCACACAATAAGGGACAGCCACTATGCCTACAGTTCACACCTGAACAACTGGACACTGTGTGGGCCACCCATACAAATGACAATTGTTGCCTGCAACATATACCCACAGGGAGGTCATAGGAAAAAACAACACACAGAGATTTGCAGAAATGGAAAACCTTTATATGTGTACTATTACAGTTCTATATGCCATGTCATATAGCTGGTCAGACACTGACAACCATATAAACAGAGTAATGCAACTATGAAACAGTTATACTAATACAGTAGTCTGGAAAGGTTCACAACTGTTGCTGTCCAGGCCAGGCCCTTCAAATTGCACAATAGTAAAGACAGACTATGCCACAGGATACCAAACAATCAACAGTAAGTAATGCAGGTGTATAGTTCAGCAGCCTCTATCTACACTCTGTACAAAATCACTAGGTGGTAAAGATTTCAGTTGACCAAATGGGATGTAACTGTTACATAACTACCCGTAACTGACACCATCACAAGCACACTGATAAGCAGGACAGTCTGTATGGCAGGAGGCAGTAGGCCTGCATTAACCCAATTTATGTAAGCATTGTACAAATTGGTGAAGTGTATGGTACTGTACATCCAGATACCTTAAGGCAGCTCACCACTGATACCCCCGCATTTTGTAACAGCCTGGGTCATTTATGGTGCATCCACCCCCCTACACACAATAATACAGGGCCATATACCCCTGTTACATACACTGGCTTCTGGAGTGCATAAGGGCACATGTATTGTGTAGGTGAAGCCCACACATATTATGGCCCCAGACCCACTGTATGTGTGGGGGATACAACAGCAGTGGACTGATGGCAGCAATGGCAGTGTGATATACTCACACCCACTATAGAACAACCTCTGACAGTATGACATATGTGCAAAGCTTGGTATGTAGGTGGAGAACAGAGGCTGAAACACAGGCCCATATGTGGAAAACTGTTGCCATACACTAAGCAAGTCATTGGTGTTACAGGATAGTCTGCAACATACCCCTAGTTAGGGAATTGAGGTAAGAAACATAAATGGATGTAGCCATGTACTGATAGCACTCAACACACACACACATTGCCAGTGAAATATCTGACACAGGACCTGTGTGACAGACAGACAAAACATGATATGCACACCTCTGGCCACCAAGAAGATAGCCCCACAGTTGAGAGCTATGCAGACAGACTGCATTAAAAGGTAAACTAATATGTGCACACACACCCTGTAACACAAGTACTATACAAAGCATAACACAACTCTACTCACACTATGTCTGTAGTTCTGGAACCTCCTACAAATATGTAGCTGGCCTGAGTGTGGTGGTTCTCCTGTAAGAGGTATTGCTACCTGCTGTCTGTAACACTGATGCCCACACACAGGAAGGAGGTCCATCACACAGGAAAGGTAAAGGGACCACACCCACATGATGTAGGGATTTATAGTAGGTGATTGCCATGACAGTGGTAATTGCAAGTACTACACAACAAGCTGCATGCAGTTAGCAAGTGTAGGACACTGATTGGTGTAGAGGCCATCACCTAATCAAGTGCATCACCTACTAAAGCCAGGCTGCAATATATTCAAAGCATCTTAATCCATTCACTGGAGAGAGAAGGAGAGAGAGAGAGAAAGCGAAAGTGGGAAAAAAAAGCCAAAACTCTTCAAACTAACAGCTGAAGTTGCAGGTATTTAGCCAGCTGCCATTCAACAAGACATCATTCCCACAAAAGGTATGTGAAGTATATGTACATGTATTAGAATGTAGTACCTGGTCCATCATAATGGGATAGATGATGTGAAATGAGTTATCTGTGCCATCAGGTATTGTTGTGATGATGTTCAACTGAACAACTGCTATGGACAATAGTCTCTGTCCATGTGAGTAGTGGGCCATAGCTGTTAACTGTGCAGGTCAGCACTGACAGACAAGATTTAAGCCATCATAGTGTGTGTTGTGTAATGGGAAGTATGTATATTACGTGGCCAATAGATGGTGGTGGAAGTAATGCCATTATGATGGACATGTGGGAGCCACAGCCTGCCACCTGCAGGATACTCAAGTGAATCTGTAATGTAGCATGCTGGAATGCCATAGGTGTGTAATAGGGTACCTGCAATCAGGTCCCACATATACCCCCACTAATGTCAGACCATGTACATATGTGGCACCTGTCTGTGTTGTAGCAAGGCAGAACAGTGCAGCTGTGCAGGAACGTGTTGTGAGATTGTGGAGCTGATGTCTGAATGTACCCCACATATAGGTATGCATATGTGTACATATGTCACATATTTAATATATAAAGATTTTACAAAGCCTTTCACTCTTGATCCTAAACGGTGAACAGATTTACACGTGTAGTTGGTGATGGAGCTAGCTCTAAAAAGAGCTGTTTTAGCCCTGTGGGCAGCTGGAGCTCTATATAGAGCTGTTACAGATCTCTATGAGCTCTGAGAAGAGTGGTTTTATGTTTTGAATGCCCTTTCGGGCAGATGCGGTAGTTCTAAAAAGAACTGTTTTGTTTGGTTCACCGAAGCTGTGTCTGTGCCTCCGGCTGTTCTTACCGAAGCTGATACAGATTTCTGTGAGCTCTGAGAAGGGCCGATTTGTGTTTTGAATGCCCATTCGGGTGTTGGTGGTAGCTCTAATAAGAACTTTTTTGTTTTATTCTTTAATGTGTCTCCAGTTGCTCTTACCAGAGCTTTTACAGATCTCTGTGAGTGCTGAGAAGAGCTGTTTGGTGTATTGTGAGCTCTGAGAAGAGCTGTTTGGTGTAAGGTGCAGATCCATGTGAGCTCTGAAAAGTGCTGTTTTGTTTATGGACACAATGGGCTCTGGTAAGAGCTGCTGTTGTATCCTTTGGTGTTTCACGGTGGTGCCGATCTCCGTTGTCCTTCTTCTTGAACAGATCTTCGGTTCTTTTGCTATGTGTGAGTCCTAAAAAGGACTATTTGTGCGCTCCCCAAGCGCTGGTCAGAATGACCTGAGAGCTATTACTGTGCTGCTTTTATGCTACTGTGGAGGGGGCGTGGTTGAGAGATGTCCAATGAGAAGTGAATAGTTGGGGGTGTGGCCTTAGTAGGCCTACAAGATGAAGATGGACCTGGTTGGAAGCATCCCATTCCTCTTATTTAGTTCCTTTTTATTATCCAGCTACTTGTTCATAAGTGCCATTCCTAACCTCTAGTAATACGTTGGAGCCTTTTGCTTTGTCACGATTATACTTATGTTTGAAAAAACTGTACTAAAACTTAAATTTAACCAAAAAATAAAAAATAATAAAAATTAAAATTAAATTTAAAATTAAATTTAAATTTTAAATTAAAATTAAACTGTAAAACAGAGATCTTGGGCAATATTCTGGGGTTACTGACTATAGTTCTAAATTTAGACTTGCCATTGCCATCTGTAAAAGATTGGAAGCAAGCTTGGTTCTGAGAAAGATTCTGAGATGTCCAGTGCTTTCGGGGCAGATAGGAAGGTAGCCTGTCTGCCGCTCCTTCATCAGGGAGAGCGTACATTAGGTAGTAAAAAGTTAAATGTAGTTTAACATTGAAATTTTACCTTTTAAATTAAAAATAATTAAAAGTTGAGCTAACAATTGTAACTTTTGTGAGGGCTGATACATTAACTTACTGCAATTTTAGTTCTGCTTACAAACAATTATTGTTCAAAAAATGAATACATTCTGCCTTATACCAGTGAGAAAACAGTGAGTGAAATAGATATATATATGTATATCAGCATGTATTTCCAGAAATATACATATACCCATGTGTAGACATATATATATGTGCACATATATACAACATCACATATATCTACACATATATAGATATATACCTATATGCACGTCTACATATGTACAAACACACACACAAACATATATGTATGTAAAGACATGTCCCCTATATCACTACCACAGTGATGTGTGCTATGTGCGAGGCAGCAGCACACATAGCAATACACACAGATATCTACAGCTGGCAGTGTGTGCGCCATGGATGGATATGCCATATGTTACTCCCTTTTAGGCACCACATTGCCTCCGTCTGTGAAGTATGCAATGGGAATATGGGGAAGTATGGCAGGTACACATATGGAGGTTGTCAGGATTGGTAGATATAGAGGACAGTCTACAGGGATGGTATGTGACATGTGGTGGGTAAACACAGTAGATGGTGTGTGTGTGTGGTCTGTGATGTGGATGCCCCATGGTCCCCAATATGGCCACAATGGGAACAAGCCTCCCACCCAATGCCACTCACAACAGCATTTCACGTCCTGAAGGTGCCTGGTCTGGAGGCTGAGCAGGAGGAGCATGTTGGCCATATGAATGCGTACTGGGTGCCTCAGACTGATGTAGCACATCCCTCATGTGTCTGTGGAGCCCGATCTGGAACAGACCCTAGACCTGAGCTCAGGGGACAGGAACATGTCTGTGTGTGCCCTGAGGGGTGGATAACATCCCCTGGGTGGTTCCACCTGATGGTATTGCTGTAACAGTACACAGGGAGGCCCCAGGTTGTGACACACATGTGATATGGCCAGGTATCATGGGCAGATGGGTGTGGAGAGGTGGATCAGCTGGCCCATAGAACATATACATGTTATTGTGTCACTGTTATAGAACATTTGTTGGTAGTAATAGTCTACACAATCCCAGTACATGTCCAACAGCGTGCATGGATATCCCCAATAATACAGATTGTCAGATGTGCAGCAATCTCAGAGTAGCCATACAACTGGCATATATGTAACCATAGTGGCCCTGACAATGGCATGTAGGTGAATAGCCTGTAACAGGCCAGTAATGATAGTGTCCACACAAGGGACATGGCTGCAATCACATAGCAGAAAATGTGGTACAATACAAAATCTGTCCAAACGGTAGTTAAGCTGTAGCCATACCTAATGAGTTGTGTGTACAGTCTGTTTGAAGCTGATATGGTGGGGGGGTGATAGAGATGTGTATTACAAACTGTGGTAACCTTGCCATATGAGTTGCTCAGACTTGTTTCCATCTTTATGTCTTTCAGCCAAGATGGCACATGCATGGTTGCCCACCTATTCCAATGCTGAGAATGATGTGTTGATAGCACACATAATGAAGCACTATCCACTGCTGTTTGGCAGGCACACACATGAGCAGCAGGAGCAGACCGCCCTGTGGAACAACCTAGTCCACAGGCTCAATGATGTCGGAATGCACAACCGCAGTTATGAGCAGATCCGGCATCATTGTACTGACCTGCTTTGCAATGCCCGTCGGTGTGCTGCTGCAGTCTGGGGGGATCACCTCACCACAGGGAGGGGGGCCATGCCATCCATCCCCCTGAGATCTGTGGAGGAGTTCCTGGCCAGCCTCGTGGCACCTGCCCATCTGGACCACCAACAACCACTGGACCCCTTCGTGATGGTGGGTGTCACCCACACACTGGCCAAGGAGCATGCAGTTAAGGACACGGGCCACATCAGTAGACCACTGTTGTGTAAACATCTGTATTGGTACAGGTAGATCATGAATATCTGACATCTTATAGATATAATGTGTTGCTGCATTGCGGTGATAAACAGATGTCCATATGTGGTAGTATTGTGGGAATTTACCATTGATGTATGGTAGTACTGCACCCAGCCTGTAGCAGTGCCACAGGTGTGGCCACTGACTTTGCATCTCTCACCCTCTTATGCAGCTCTCTCTGGGATAACAACAAGGCAGCAGCCTGTAGCTGGTGAGTATGTTTATGTAGATGCATGCCAACACACCAGGCATGTAAATGTAATGGTGATAGTATATTTAATGCACACATCTAACACACCTACCCTGAATGCATGCTGTACATGTGTATGTATTGTTGCTGTGAAATGCATGGTCTCACAGAGGTGACCATGATTGGGTATTGGAAGGGTATGTCAGACACATGCATGATAACAAAAATCCTGTCATTGTGAAATGTGTCCACATGGAGTAACATACTGGTGGTAGACATGGCCTACAGTAGTGACATGTTCTGAACAACACCCATATACAATGCAACACCAGTGTATATACCTGTAGGACAATAGCAACTGCTGCAAACATACACTATGGCATAAGGCATTACAGTAGTCCACATTATCAGCTGGGTCTAGGCTGAAACATGTGGTGTTCAGTGTATGGGACACTGCAAAGTGACACATGTGTAGGGCTTACCTGTCATGCATCTGCATAAAAGCTGAGGGGGGTCTTATCATGGCACACCAGTGCACTGTAGCAGGGATCCTAAGGATGGTAGGAATGGCTCAATCTGCACATAGTCAGGTTCAGGACCTGTGGCAGCCGTAACCCTACCCACACAGCAATAGTGATGGCAGTGTGTGAACACCATGGGATGTACACATGAGTAGACCTTGCAATAATGCAGAATAGGGGAACATGTGTAGGGCAGACTGAACATACACTGGCAAATGCAGATGGCCCATGCTGGTATACCCCTGCCAGGAGGAGTGACTGCTGTAGTAAACACAACAAGAGGTGTGATATACCATCATGATAAGGGTGTGCACACATATGCCCACATGGTTTGTATGCATTGCGGTCAGCAGTCGCACACCTAACACAATCTGTAGAACCTGCATGTGAAAGTACAGGACATATGTCACATACCGGGCTTGTGCACTGCTAAGATATGTGGTGATGTGGTCCCATGGCAGATCAAGGATGTCTGTGTAAAATTAATAAAGGAGTGTACACCCCCCATAGCCATGGTATACTCTGATGGTTCTCAGTGTAAGAGTATTGCAGAGGTCATACATGGTCTGTTGATATTGACAGCTGTAAATCAGGCATAAGGCATTCACCAATGACAACAGTCCACATATCATCCCAGGTATGTGTTGCTGAAAAACATAGGGTATGTGAGAAGTAAAGTTGACATAACTGACACAGTACTACACATTCCGCAATGAGTTGTACAGCTGTGAATTGTGGTGCACAGTACATGGCAGAGTACAGAACAGATGCACAGCAATACTGTGTAAATGGCTGCAGTGGCATCCAGGGGAAGGGGCATCACCTAGTGACACAACACATGCATCACACACAGGGGTCGACACTGCACCAACATTTGACATCCCCTTTTTAGCTACCCCAACCCCACACACAGTATCAGTGCCTATACGCACCCCATCGCCAGTGGCCATAGCAGTGGGACAGCTGGCATTCAGTGGCAGTGCACAGGAAAGTGTGGTAACCATGCCTACTGTGTCTGGTTGCAGCAGGCATAGCTGAATGTCCATCAGGCCACCCCATAGGCAGATGTCTCAGGGTGCTCATGGTAGGACCGCTGTCATCATGCCCCTGGCAGAGGCGACATAGCTGCTACCAACAGCCGCTTGTTTCAGGCTGTCATGGCAGCGCAGGCACATATAGAACATTACCCCAGGCAGGGCCTGAGGCTGCAGAGGGCTGCTCTCGCATCTTCAAATGACAAAGCCCGTGAACTGGCTGGTGCCATCTGTGGATTAACTAAGTTCATGGATAGATGGTCTAGTGAGATGATGGCCCTCATCAGCCATGGTCTGTCCATGCTTGAACATGTGGTGGAAGTGGGATGATGTCCACGTGGATGTAGGCCAGCAACACCAACAGCTGGTAGTCAACATGGAAATGCTAGGACACCAAGGGGCTCCCATAGTGGCAGGAGCAGTGTGCTGTCCACACCACACCACAGCAGGCCATGTGCACATGGTCCTGGCCAGTCCCAGGAGGGTCCTGATACCAGCAGACAAATGCCATCAGCAGGAGAGAGTAGCATGTTGGGGTCTGTACCTGGACATGCCCTCACAACAACTGGCAGGCACAGTCCACGTGTCCGTGGCCTGAGGCAGTGATCTGCACACCCTGCCAGGTATGGTCTGCAGCTGTCCATAAACACCTGTGTAGGGCAGCCACATGACAGAACTGTGAGCATGTATACCCACACACTATGCAAACACACCTAGGGCAACACCATACCTGCACACACCACATCGCATCGGCCAGCTCCCCAGAGTACATGCCTCACCCACACACATGGTGTCAAATATATGGTCCACCCTTGGCCTCTGGCAAACCAACCTCATACCCTGTGCATATGATGATACCTGTGCCCCATCCCTGTCATCCATACCATTGATGCAGGGACAGGCTGATATGGTTCTGATGCACACACTGACTGTACAACAGTGTATCATGGTACTGCAGTGTAACGTGTTGTAGAGAGTAGAGTGTGAGGAATAATTGGCAGGTAGTGTAGCCATCCAGCAGTGATGCCTTATAGCTGTCATTAACACTGGTTGGTTTTAGTCTCTATAATGTTATCCAATTGTGTTGTAGGTGTACAGGTGTCAGCACTAGGATGCCCTGTGCATATGAAGAAGCCTGTGCCCCAACCCTGTCATCCATACCATTGATGCAGGGACAGGCTGATATGGTTCTGATGCACATGCTGACTGTACAAAAGTGTACCACAGTCCTGCAGTGTAACATGTTGTAGGGAGTAGAGTGTGAGGCATATTTGTCAGGTAGTGTAGCCATGCAACAATGATGCCTTATAGCTGCTATTAATACTGGTTGGTTGTGGTCTCTATAATGTTATCCAGTTGTGTTGTAGGTGTACATGTGCCAGCACTAGGATGCCCTGTGCATATGATGATGCCTGTGCCCCATCCCTGTCATCCATACCATCTATGCAGGGACAGGCTGATATCATTCTGATGCACACGGTGACTGTACAACACTGTACCACAGTCCTGCAGTGTGACATGTTGTACAGAGTAGAGTGTGAGGCATATTTGGCAGGTAGTGTAGTCATCCAGCAATGATGCATTATAGCTGTTAGTAACACTGGTCGATTGCAGTCCCTATAATGCTATCCATGTGTGTTGTAGGTGTACATGTTTCAGCATGAGGATGGTCTGCAGTCATATTGCATAACGAGGTATGTCACTGTGCTGACACCATGGCTGTGACATATCTGGGGTACAGTAAAACATTTCATAGGTTACTACATCAGTTATTGCCTGTGCCACATGGACAGGTGGCCCACTGAGATATGTATACCCTGCAACCTGATGTAGACCCAACCACACACACGCAAACTGTCACTTGCCAACACTGGTACTAGAACCCTACCGTGCTATGTCATGATACTGACGTGTGTGGCTTACATTGCACACATCACCCAGCATTTAGGGTGAGGTGTGTCCCAGTTTACATGGTTCATGCAGAACATCCACCAGCATGTACAGTATGCTAATGGGAGATGTCATAGGTGTATTTGGATGATACGTAGTGTGACATACCATCATATACAAATTTACAGACACATAACAGGCAAACACACATGTGAGATACCAGGGCCTCTCGCTGCTAACTACCTTGACCGTGTCTCCAATGTGTTACAGGTAGGCTGCACACATCACATGCATAACTGGTTTGGTTGTGGTAACAGTTACCTGTATGATTGATGGTGACAGTGGTAACCATAATGTGGTACATGGGACATATACCTGGTGTACCTTGGTGTAATAGTGTACACAGAACCCACATCTCCCACTGGATATTGACTCCCTGAAACCCATGATGACACTCTGCCATGCCCACCATCACACATTGGCCATGACTGCTATACAACCCATAGTATACCTCAACATTGGTACTACAGGGATATGCATATCATGCACATGCCACACACATAGCAGGGTGTCAATCAAGCATAGGTTGCCTGTACATATCCCAGCTGGATACCTGCCATCTGCACATCTGTACAGGGACTGACAGTCATCAGCTTGGCAGGTAGCTATGCAGTAGCATGAGTGTGTTGACAGACCACTAAGGGGTATATACTGTGACACAGCTCACACACCAGGGATCAACAGGAAGGCCTCAATGTCCAGCCATGCTCGCAGGTGTGCCTGTTGTCAGTACTACATTAAGCACTCTGCTCTTGCCTGGGTTAGCACTGTCAACATTAGTACTGCCATGATACACTAAATGCCAGTGTGACAGCACGTACCCTGGGCTACTACACCTGTATGTCACACAATCACATGAATAACAGTGCTGTACAGGCCTCATATATGTCTGTGTCCCACACATGACACTCGCACCTCTTGCTACTGTAAAGACAGCACATAGGTGCATGTCTTGTACATGGCATCACATACACTTATTATAGGTTATAAGACTGGTCTGTGTGCCCTGGTTGCCAGAGCAAAGCTATGTTTAGCAAGTATCAACATTGCTGAAATATAACAGCTAAGCTGATTTGCACACTGGTAAGCACTGCCTACACTATGTAAGCGTCTGTACATTTACCCATAGCTTAGCACTGCTTAGCTTCACGCAAACCCATGCAAATGTGCTTAAAGCTGCTCAAAATTGCCTTAGCCACTCTGTATCTGACAGTCCTTGTCCTGCCCAAGAACAAAATGAACAGCCCTTGCAGGTCTTGAACCCAGGACCCTTTACACTGAAGTCACAGCACTTAACCACTATGCCATGAACACTGTGAAGACAGCTGTTTTTTTAACAATATAGCTGTCAATACACATATTGAGTAGTATTGAACAATTGCATTTAGTTCCTAAATTGTATAGTCCTTGTTATTAATATGACTGTTGCATCACATATGTTGTTTTATCATTATGTGCACATTGCAGATACATACGGTGAGATACATGTGAGAGGGTATACACAACTGTGATGTTTACTCATGACAGGAATATGGTTGTATACATATCATAGGCTTATATATGTCTACATGTACATACACATGTATACTCATACATATGTCTGTATACACATCTGTATAGTGCTACATATATATATGGCCATGTGTACATCTCTTCATGTATATATATATATATATATATATATATATATATATATATATATATATATATATATATGTAGATATAGATATACGTATATGCATATACAGATATATGTGTATATAGCTATATATGTATGCACATCCTATGTGTACAGATATGCCTAGTTATGTTGGTATATATAGAGATATCTATAACTATATGTGCATACATATATATTCTGATATACCTACTACTGTCAATATATCTGTAGATATCCATATGTATATGTGCATATGTATCACTATCTGTATATGTGTAGACATATATTGCTCTGTATATGTATATATATGGGTGTGTATATGTATATCTATGTACATATACATACCCATCTATATATATGATATGTATATGTGTAATTATATATATATATATATATATATATATATATATATATATATATATATCTGGATAATTATATATACATATATTTTCACCATATGTCATGAACATGGAGTGTAGCCCTACTCCAGCCCCTCTAGTCCCAACTTCATAGTGCAAGGTGATACCAGGTAGGTATAGCAGGTATATTAGTAGACTATTGCTACTGTAATTGGGATTCTTTTCACAGACATGGTGTATGTGGGAGGTCACATCTGCTTTTCACATGTGCACCATTGGCTACTGACAGACATCCTAAGGACATTATAGTACAGTACTGCTGCTAGCACATAATGTCCCTGTTGACTGCAGGAGAGATATTAGCCAATATATGTGGACATTTTGAAACACTCTGTACAGTCCAGAGGTATACACAGAACCTCTTAGTGCAAAACATGTGGACCAAGCCTGACAATATGGATGTTAACAGCCATGTAGATGGGTATAACACATAATGACTGGTATAAATTTGCCACCAAAGGTTATGCATTCACATACCCCTGTCTGTCCTGACACATAATAATCGCTGGTACAGGGGTGCCATGGCCACATACTACTCACTAGATATTGACATACATCTGTACAGCATCCCACTGCTCTGTCTGACATACAAGACTGTTAAGCCATTATTGAGTACAATGCACCAATTGGAATGTACCTGGCTAGACATCTCCATCAGCTTGAGAGACCACAGAGGTTCCTAACCAAGAGGATTATTGGCTTCAAACAGTTGCGCTATGCAGCACGATTGAAAAAGCTAAGACTGTTCTCTGTTGCATACCGCTTTCTAAGAGGCGATCTCTGTCTAACATACAGAGCCATGTCCAACCCAGAATTGTTGAACATGCTCCATCTTAGCAAAACCAAATCTACTCGAGCTACATGCTCTAGGGATATAAACCTCAACACAACAATGAATAGAACATGCTGGAGGGATAGATTCCCTTCCCAGAGACTTCCCTTACTATGGAACAGGGTCCCAATCTACATAAGACAGAACCCCTCACTATCACTCTTCAAGAGGAACCTTGATGAGTGAATGGGTAACAGAAAGTTCACACCGGGGATCACACCAGCAGCACTACTAGATAGGGGTCAAGGGTACTGGCTGCTAGTACAAGGGTCTAGGGAACTACTAAAGCGGCGGTGAATACCGCACAATGTGGCTGGGCTAATGTATGCCTTTGGGCAGATAGCCCAGTACCAACCTATGAACCTATGAACCTAAGTGAGGCCCGACAGCAGTACATCTGGCAAGTATCTGGACATGACATCTCACTGGGTAAGTACACTAAGCTGCTAGCCATGTAACAATGCACTGTGCAGGCTACAGGCAGTCTGGCTCAACACTGGCCTACAACTCCTACGGGGGAATGCACATGTACCTGCATATATAGCAGGCTCTACAGGCATATCACAGCACAGGGTAAGATACATCTGTGTGAAAGTGCATAACCACAACCAATGTGAACACAGCCACAGCCACATATGGTAAGCTAGCAAAATATTACAGAATATGGACTATCTGTTCAACACCATCATCATATGTGCCACTCACAGACTAACCCTACATATACTGGGATGCTACACAGTTTGGTCTGGTGCCTGTCTGTGGTATGGGACATGTGTGTGTATGGCCCTACAAACATGTAAACCAATACAGTAACATACAGTGGAGCAGCATGTAACATCAGATAGGACGGGACATCTGCCACTGTCTGTACACAGGCCAAAGTACATATTAACAATACACACACTGTCGACATTCACCATAAGTACACAGAACTCAGTACTGTATAAACAGCCACAGAATGTCCAGGTTATGTCATCAAACATAACCCCTACTGTACATAACATGTGTAGCAGTCTATCTCACTGGCTTGTCATCAGATATGATGACAGTACTTATGGTGTACAGCACATATGCACCTCTTAATGCATGACATATGTACAAAGGTTGACAGAGTTGTGGCTGGAAGCACATACACAGGGCCAGTATTGACATGTTGTTGTGATAACCTCATACATTTACTGTTGTAATAGGGTTTGTTGCAACTTATGTCCTAGGAGACATATGAAGTTAGTAGCTGTCACAGCTTTCACCATCTACAGACTGCAGTCCTCACACTACCTTCTGCAGTTCACAAATACATGCTCTGTGGGTAACACATGAAACCAAAGGTACAACACAATGCCCAGTCTGCAGATGACCCTACAGATGGGAATTCCTCATAAACATAGAACTGACGTGGCAGGTATTAAAACATGTAGGACAGCCAGATCCAAACACACACTGTTAATCCAACATTACTCCAAATGCAGTATAGCAGCACTTACAGTCTGTAGTCAGGTCAGGCACATCCCCCTCCTGTGTGTTGCCCTGTTTCCACAGTGTATGTTGTAAATCCCCAATCCATCTGAGATGCTGTTTGCCAAACAACAGATGTAGTTCCTGCTCACAGTGAATGAAAAGGGCCAACACCAACATGATGTTCCTAGATATTGGAGTGTGTTTCCATGCAACTGGCTATGGGAATGTTGCCACAGATGTTCCACATGCAATCAGCTAGGGGAGGGCTGCCATTTGTGCAGCGGCCATCAGCTGATCATGAGCATCTCTTAAAATACACATGCTGCTGCCCAAGCAAAGCAGGTGTAGGTCTTCACATCCAGAGAGGGCATGAGAGAGGCAGACAGAGGCAAAGACAAGTCAGGGAAGGGTGGGAGAGTAAAACTTAAGCATGTTTGTGTCACACACCTACCAGCACAGGGTATCAAACCCCTGATGACTATATATTGCTATCACATGTCTATGCAGTTATTGGATGCGCCACATAGGTTACATGTCGTGGAGCCCTCAGAATGTATATGTGATGGTGAGTGACATCTGCAACAGGGATATGGTAGCTATATGGTAGGTGTAGTACATGTGCCTGTCTGCATGAACAGGTGCCAGCGTCAACACAGCCACATTCTCACAGGGACACACTGACACACTTGGCAGGGCCAGGAATACAACCCATTACTAGTGAGATTGACACACCACATTACTGTGCAGGTATCACATGCACCACAGTGGTCATACAGATGTTATATGGCCAAAGGGTATGGGAAGGTGTCTGACATCAGACAGCATGCTGCAGTATGCCAATGGGGGTTTTAGTGAGTGTTAATGTGAACATACACATCATACAACACACACACACACACACACACACACACACACACACACACACACACACACACACACGGTGCCAGTACTGACATGCATGGGTGCATTGATTCACGGGTGTGTAGTGGTGAACTGTGCCAGATGGCTTTACCAGGCTAGGTGATGGGTACACCTTGGCTTCAGGCCACATGACAATGGTCTGCATTGTGACTCAGGGGTGTAGATTCTGGATTTGCCCAACAGGTACGTATTGTAGTCACCATCCAGTCACCTGGGTGACTAATGTGTGTGGGCAATGCTGTGTATTGCTTGCCATGTATGTGTTCCTTAGTCCAAGAGGTGGACAGTGTCTGTGATGTGCACACCTCCCACATGCATGTACAGTGACATGTGGAACTGTACTTGAGGTGTCTGGCTCTTGTTGTGTACACAGATTATCATCAGATGTGCCAGTCCTGGTCTCATGTAGCAAGAACTGGTAATGGACAGCAAGTTTACTCTGCACCTACATTGATAGCATGCTAACAGCATACCCTGGCGTCAGTGGCATCTGTCCATACAGGCATGTTTTCAGGTATCGTATGTCCTTTGTGTGTCACATTTGATGGTACCACAGATGTTGTAGATGTCCAGTGGGGAACATGGGGAAGGTGCACTGTCTGCATGTACATGCCTTTTGGACAGATGGACAGGGTGCCATGCCCTCTGCATGCCACTGCAATCTCTCCATACTTACTATCAGTGGGCAATATGCAGTGTACCACTAATATAGCAGGTGTTGCCTAGCCAAATGTGTGTGTATGTGTGTGTGTGTGTGTGTGTGTGTGTGTGTGTGTGTGTGTGTGTGTGTGTGT
Source organism: Protopterus annectens (assembly GCF_019279795.1). Lineage (NCBI taxonomy): Eukaryota > Metazoa > Chordata > Ceratodontiformes > Protopteridae > Protopterus > Protopterus annectens. Next base: position 246,666,500 of record NC_056734.1, read on the forward strand.
GTGTGTGTGTGTGTGAGGCATGGGTTGAGAGTGTTGTCTGGCTAATACTAGGTTTGCTAACATTGTTTGCCTGGCCTTGATGTCACATGTATGAGTATGGATCTGCACCCAAAACTCTCAGCTATTTCACATCTGTTATCCCTGAACATTGTGAACATTGTGATATATACTAGGGCCACTATATAAGAAATTTGCAAAACCTGCTCCACATTGGGCCCAGTTGTTACACATTCACAACCACCTCCCCACAGGATATGAGTTACAAACACACACACACACACACACACACACACACACACACACACACACACACACACACACACACACACACACACACACACACACACATGCGTCTTGTCTGGGATTAGAACTACTATCTAACTATTTTATTACACGACAGCAGTACACAGTTATAGTACACGCCATGGAGATTACTGGAGTACTCCTTCCCCAAAGATGTATTTCACATTGGATGACATCAGCAGGATTGCCAAAATAGGGCATTCGAATTGTAGTGAGTGTGGCTAGGCTAAAATGCATTGCTCCCTACACAGACATTGAAACACACACAAAACATCCACAACCGACATGTGTGGGTATAGAACCCCTAACAGAGGTCTATATCATATTACAACATGAAGCTGTTATAGTACATGCCATGGAGATTACTGGGGTACTCCTTCCCAAAGGTGTATTTCACATTGGATGACATCAGCAGGATTGCCAAAGTAGGGCATTCAATTGTAGTGAGTGTGGCTAGGCTAAAATGCACTGCTCCTTACACAGACATTGAAACACACACCAAACATCCACCACCAACATGTGTGGGTATAGAACCCCTAACAGATGTCTATATCACACTACAGCATGAAGCTGTTATAGGATGCACCACAAGGATTACTGGAGAACTCCTTCCCCAAAGGTGTATTTCACAGTGAATGACATCAGCAGGATTGCCAAAGTAGGGCATTTGAAATGTACTGACTGTGACTAGCCAAAAATGCATTGCTCCCTACACAGACATTGAAACACACACATAACATCCAGAACTGCCATGGGTGGGAATAGAACCCAAACAGAGTTCTGTATCACAATACAGCAGTACACAGTTATGGCACATCCATGGGCGGCACAGTGGTGCAGTGGTTAACATTGTCGCCTCACAGCAAGAGGTGTATTTCTGGTGGATGACATCAGCAGCCTTCTGTGGAGCATTGCATGTTCTCCTGTGCAGTGTGGGTTTCCTATCATAAAAGCATTGCTCTCATTTCAAAGACATGCATCTGGAGCATTTCAGCCTCCACATAAGCACAAACAGGCATGTCTGTGGAACCTAGTCGGACATTCCCGGTCAACAAATGTTAAATAAATAAATAAATAAAAAATAAACATGCTGTGGAGATTACTGGTCTACATCTTTCCCAGAGGTGTATTTCTAGGTGGATGACATCAGCAGCCTTGCCAAAGTAGAGCATACGAATTGTATGGAGTGTGACTATCCTAAAAAGCATTGCTCTCTACACAGACAGAGTCAGACAGACACACATACAAACATACACTTGCCATGTTTGGTATTAGAACTCCTACCTAACCAATTTATCATACTACAGCAGTACACAGTTATGGCACATGCTATGGAGATTACTGGACTACAACTTTCCCAAAGGTGTATTTCTGTCTGGATAACATCAGCAGCCTTGCCAAAGTAGAGCATATGAATTGTATAGAGTGTGACTACCCTAAAAAGCATTGCTCTCTACATAGACAGAGTCAGACAGTCACACACACAAACACACACTTGCCATGTTTGGGATTAGAACTCCTACCTAAGTAATTTATCATACTATAGCAATACACAGTTATGGCATACAATACAGAGATTACTGGGCTACAGCCTTCCCAGAGGTGTATTTCTAGGTGGATGACATCAGCAACCTTAACAAAGTACAGCATTTCAATTGTTGGGATTGTGACTACCCTAAAAAGCATTGCTGTCTACACAGACAGAGTCAGACACATACAAACAGTTGCTATGTCTGGGATTTGAACTCCTACCTAACTAGTTTATTACAATACAGCAGTACACAGTTATGGGACGCGCCATGGAAATTAGTGGCTACAACTCCCGCAAAAGTGTATTTCACAGTGGATGACCTCAGCAGGCTTGTCATAATAGGGCTATGGGGTGGGCAGTGTGTGTGCATGGGCAATAACCCTTTAATCTAGAGGTTGACACGCCACTTGTGGGCACACACAGGATCATATTTCACAGGTACATGTATACAGCTGCTAGATGAATACTTCCTTGTACAGTCATGTTGCACACCTGGCACATGCACCACATAATCTGTAATGCTGACAGATACTGGTGGCTAGTATCTGCAGTGAGTGACATCTGAACCTCATGTAGTTGGGGCCCTTTGGCTGTGTGCTGGGTGGGACAGGCCTGGATGGCTCCTTGTCACATTCACCCTCTTCCACACATCTATGTACATCTACCTTTGGCTTATTAAAGTGTGTTAGCCTTATATATATATGTCTGTATTCCTATCCACTGAGTGTGCAAGGCATGAGTGGCGCATACTGATGAGTGTCTGCACTAACAACTGCGACTGCCAGATATGTCTGGTCCACTGGTGTTTTCAGACATGGCCTTCATGTGTTTAAGTGTGTGAGAATGCCCAGTATGACCTTTCATTATGTTGTTGACTGACATTGCCTTCATTTCTCTAGGTGTGTGAGCATGCCCAGTATGCACATCTGTATTTAATGTGCGGATTGAGTCCAGGTAGTTTGTACTGCAGTACTGACCTTTGTGTTGTACACCGACAGGTAGTTTGTACTGCAGTGCTGACCTTTCTGTTGTACACCAACAGGTAGCATGCTGTTTCTGCAGAGTATCCATCGAGCATTTGGCATTGACTGTTACTGCATTTCTGCCTAGGATGGGGGGGGGCTTGCCTGACTATTTCTACATTACTACACAGGATTGGGGGGCACACCTTACTGTTACTGCATTTCTACATAGGATGGGGGGCACACCTGACTATTTCTACATTGCTACACAGGATTGGGGGGGACACACCTGACTGTTATTACATTACTACATAGGGTGGGAGGCACATCTGTCTATTTCTACATTTCTACACAGGATTGAGGGGGCACACCTGACTGTTATTACAGTACTATGTAGGATGGGGGGGCACACCAGTCTATTTCTACATTTCTACACAGGATTGGGGGCACACCTGAGTGTTATTACATTTCTACGTAGGATGGGGGCACACCTGACACTTGTACACATTTGCTATGACTGTACTGGTATGTCAGGTACTCCATTTCATTCTGTATTCTTACCTATCATGCTGACTAGGGGCATACCAGTGTACTACAGATTGTAGCTTTGGTTGCCCTACATATTAGTGTCTGACTTCCTACCCTTCAGAATTAACATCCCACTGCCTGACCTGCTGTAGTATGTCTGTATAGGCCAGGGGGGAGGATAACTATAGCCATCATTTAGGGGCCAGAGCACAGGTTCTGTTTGGGTTTGTCTACACCTGTCCTGCTGGCTGAGACTGTTGTTGGGTATGTGAACTGGCCTGACTGGCATGTGTGAGTCATATGGACACAGATATCACCCAGCACTTTTTCTGCAGTGGGTTTTGTCACCCTGCATAGTACTGGCTACTGTGGTGACTCCAGTATGTGTTACAGATGTCATGGTGCCACTATGGGTGTCTAGTATCTGCTGCCATAACATTCAGCCACCCAATTCACTTGCATGCTCACATATATACCATAGATATACGTAACGGCACATTCTACTCCAGTTGGCAATTGGTAGGTTGATTGACTTACCTTGAGGGCATGCCAGAATTGCAGATGGTGCTGGAGGGCTGCCTATGTTGGATGCACATAGTACACTCCCTATACATGGTTAAACACAGGTAGTGTCATGTTTGACACCCCTTTTACTGTATGTGCGAGTCAGAGAGAGGTGTCATTCCCAGGTCCCTACTGTGTCAGTGTATGTGCTATGTGTTGTCTCTTTGCCACAGTCTCAGCATACTGGGCATGCCTTCATTTGCCTACTGGGGCAGGCTCAGGTTGTTCCTCCTCTGAGTCACTCTGTGCCTGTGCAGGCCCTGGCATTGGTGGGGGGCTGTGTGGCCCTGCTCCATGCTATTCCTGCTGCAGCTATTTCTGCAGGATTATATTGTGTAACATGGCACATACCATAACAGCAGGTGAGTACTGCAAGGCTCCACCGGATGTGTCCAGACACTGGAACCGTGACCTGAGCATCCCAAACACACACTGTATTATACATCTGGTCTGTGCGTGTGCCTCATTATTGTGTTCTTGTTCAGGTGTGTGTGCATTTCTAATGGGTGTCATCAGCCATGGCTCCAGTGTGTAACCAGCAACCCCCACTAGGTGACCGTAGGGGATGTCCCAATTGGCAAATCACTGGTACAGCTGTGTCAGATGCCAGATGTGAGAATCGTGATAGCTTCCAGGGCAGCCAGCACACACATTCATTATAATTCCCTGGGCATCACAGATGACCTGGCAGTTGATGGAGGGGATGCCCCTGTGGTTGATGTAGGCCCTACACTGATCACCGGGTGGTGCTTTGATGCATATGTGTGTGCAGTCTATAGCACCCACTACCTCAGGGTATTCTGCTATTTGGTGGAAGAGATGCATATTGCTGGCCAACACCTCATGGGTGTTGAAGAAATATATGTGCTTACCAGCATGTGCGGACATGGCATCCAGGAACTGGTGGAATACTCTGAATGCTGATGCCTGTGAGATCCCCATTATATCCCCAGTTGAGCTTTGGAAGGTACCTGTGGCTAGTATTCCTAGGCCTACACATACCTTGGTATTCACTGGGATGGGTTCCCCTCGGTCAGTTTGGTGTTTCAGGTGTGGCTGGCACAGCTCAACAATTTGCTGTAGGAGGTCTCTGTCCACCCTATAATGCTCCACTATTCCCAGCTCATGTAGCCCCTGGTAGGTTACCCTGGGTCTGTAAACTCTTCTCTGTCTCCTCACTGTGGGTTGATCAGCAGCATTCATATCCTCACCACCCTCAGCCTCTTGCACATGTTGTTCTATGTTGCCTGCTGCAGCCCTTCTCATTTTGTAGGTTTGTTTGTTAAAATTTCCATGCTTGTATACACCGGTGGTGTAGAGTGTGGGAAAAACCAGAGGGGAAGGTGTTTGCATAGTTTATAGTAGGGTTCTGGGCTGAGCTGGTCTGTTGCCTGTGTAATTGGCTGATTTTGATACATTTCACCTGCCAGCTATCCTCGTTCTCCTTAGTTAACTTCCTACTGCTGTTTTCCCTTCCCATTGCCTTCCTGTTTAAGTCTGGGGGTGTGCCGCACAAACTGAGTGCTCAAATGTGTACACTGCTGTTATTTCATGGTTTAACTTTCTTTTTCTTCCTTTAAAACCCGATGCATAGCATGCACACCCACTTAGGCAATATAAAGAGTGCTAAGCAGATTCAGACACACCCCGTAGCTTAGCTGTGCTAAGCTAGGAGCAAACCCAAGCCACAGGGCTCCAATCCGCTTACAGTATGCCTGACACACACCTCCATAATGTCACCTAGCTCCTAGGCTTGCACCAAGCTATTCCTACTCTTACACCATTGGGACCTGACTCACATGCTGGGGAAAACTGGGATTCACTATCATTCCTCTCATTTGCATAGGATTGCCTGCTAATGCATAGTTACATGTCTCACACTGAGTCTCCCCCTTTACCAACCACTACTCACTGACCATGTTGCCTTCTGCCTGCCATTGACTTGTATGGCAAAATACTGCTTTTAGTTAGAATGCTTAATTTAGGTTCATTTTGTTATTTTCCCCCGATCCCATTTGTGGTACCGCTGCCCTACGCTTAAACAGCCGAGATCGGCTAAAAAAATTAAAGTTGATTTTTGTAATTTTTTTTACTCTTTGCAATGCCAATGGCCTTATACTTGGCCATTGGCATGCTTACTACATGATATGCAGCCTTTGGAGCTGTCACAGGTCAGTTATGGATTTTGCAGAAATGTACTCGATTACTAACTGAGTACATTTTTGCAGATAGCACTAGTCCTGCACATCCAGTTGCAAACTTCCTGGATTACAAAATCACCTCATTTGCATAGATTTCTCCTGCAAATCAGGTGATTTGCATACAGGGGCGTAGTCTGTGCAGGATTAGTGCAGGAGCTCATGCATGCTCCTGCAGGCTGTTCCTAGATTGCACAGCAGACATATTGCCTGTTTGAGCTCCTAGACTAATCTCACTAATCTTGCATGCCATGCAAGCTATAAAGAATCCGTGTGATTATTGTGTCCCTTGTAGTGCAAGACATAACAATCTTCAAATCTGATTTCATCTTTAATTGATTGACAGGGTGTTGGTTTAGTTTGCTGCTTGTCTATTCATAAGGTCACTGTATTTGACATATTGCATATGCTGACATTCTCATTTTCACAGTGAGAAATGGCCTTGTTTTTGCATGTTGTTCTGTCATACATGCCTCTGGATAAAGAATCATTTAAGCAGTCAGTCAAGTTGTAGTATAGTATACTTTTCTCTGTAAATTCCAGGGTATTTTGTCTCATTTCAAGGCATTTAAACCAGCACTGAATGTTAAATTCAAGCAAAATGTCCTACAGATTTAAACAAAATGGCTTATCTTTTGCTTTGCATCTAAAAAATACTTGGTTTTAGTCTGGCTGCAATGGTTTTAAGATAGAATTCCTAAAAATGTTTCAAGACAATGGCTAGCGCTTTTTAAATTAAAGCAAACTTCCCTACATATTGAGAAAATAAATCTTAATCTGTTTTCTGTGTTTAAACAAATGTACTTGTTTTAAGTTTGAATGCACTAGTTTTACTTGTTTTAAGTCTGAATGTACTACTATTAAGATGCCCATGGGTGGGGGGTGGAGGGGGGTGGAGGCTAGAAATATTTACTTGTTTTAAAATATTCTTAGCAAGTGAAATTTTCTTATGTTGGCAGATAATTTTGCTTATTTTAAATCATACTTAATTTTCTATTTTTTTACTTGTTCTTGAGAACTGATTTTTTTTGCAGTGCAGTCCTGTGTCATTGACAGTAAGGGTAATTTATGTTTTACTGGAATAGCAATAGAAGAATGTAAAGAGAAACAGTTGTAACAGTAACACTTGTGATGAAAGTTAAGGCTATTCATCTGAGAAAGTAAACTGCCTATGCCTTCAGTAAAATTCTAAGAAATGCATACAGATAAAAGTAGCATTTGTTAATGCATATATAGCATATCCAGTATATAACTGAAAAATGCAGTCATACTTTGTCAAGCTCAGTAGTCTTCTGTGCAGATAAATCCAAAGTAACAGCAATCAACTTCTCTGTTATCCACATAAGCAAGTCCCCTCCCCTTCAGGTTCCCTAGCTACATGGCTCCCTTTTGTAGTGTATATTCAGGTCTGTGAAAATGGTGAAGATGCAAATGAGGTGTGAATGCATTAGAATTGCTGAATCCCAAACTCTTGGCACTGCCTAGCAGATATAAACATAGTGCAGTAACTCCCTCAGTGTTTGTTGCTAATGGATTGCAACTATGAATGATTACTGGTAGGGAAAAGAAAAACACAACAACAATTCAGACTGCCTTACCTCCAGTGGGTGTGTCAACCAGGTTAGATATAAAAATGTGTGATTGTATCAAAGTTTTAAATGGAAGTTAGCAGCACCCATTTCACAGTTTCTGTTCAATAACATTCAAACTCCTCTGCATTTATTGAAAACTGTATATTACTGTCATTTAATATTCTCACACATTTTAAGGACAATTATACAAAATGCCTTACAGACTGTATGTCTCAGATTACTGTTCAGATAAGAGAAGAACAAGCAACATATATAGAAAGATAAGACAGAGCTGCATTTCAATAAGCAATATTCATAAATGGTTGTGTGATCACTCATTGCACTACATCTGAAAGGAATGCATATAGAAACAACTCAGAAGTGTACAAGTGTCATATGTCTTGTTAATACTGTGGATGATGTACACTTGCTTGTATGCACAATGATTTTCATTCTTTGCTGCAAAGTTGTTTCTTTGGCAAAGAGAATAAGACACCCTTACTGTTTTTGAAGCTTCATTGGTGTAAGAGTTCAAATCCAGACTTGTGTAAAACTCTTTCATGTGCACTAACATATATTTTGTTGTGTTGTTTATTTTATAGACTTCTTTTCTTTTTTATTTTGTAATGCAAATATTTGTGTGGTGCATAGCTTAGCACAAACACAATAGATGCCATGTAAAGTACTTCTTTGATAATCAATACATCAACTACACTTGTGAATTACTCATGTGTGTAGCACGTCTGCAAAACCCATTGATCCACACAGCATATACTATCTGTAGATCAAGATTCAAGTCCAAACTTTTCCATTAAGGAATAAACCAAATATACACTACTCACAAGGTTAAAACAAGTTTAGATTGCCTTGTTTTATTTGTGCAAAGCTTACCATCACACAGATTTGAATAATGGCTCAGACAGGATGCAGTCATACTTATTATTATTTTTTTTTTTGCTTTCCAATACTCAACATCACTTAGAAATGTTGCATGTTATTTAGTAGCCTTCTCCAACACCTGCAGCTTTAGAACACCTACAGAGAGGAAGGAGACAGTCAACAATTTCAAAATGGATGCATTCTTTCAGTTCTGTTGGGCACTGTACAAATACTCTAAGTTGCATTGCACGATGGTTAACACACAGAAATTAAAAATGAATATGGAAATACCCAACTGTTGTTTAACTATTTCTGTGGCAGCAGTCCTAAGTGTAGGCCTCTAATACAGGTAGTCCTAGCTTCTAATACAGGAAATTCCAAATGTTTTACTATTGTTCCATTTCACTTTATAGTAAATGTCATATAAAAAAGTTAAACATAATTATAAGTAACAATAACAGTAAATATGTATAACAGTGGAGCTCATATGATTTAAATGTCTGTCTGACGGTATGCAGACTACTATGTTTCTGTAATTATAATTGTGTTATCTGGCCTTGGATGGCATTCAGACTTCAATAAGACTTATACACACATGTATGTGTAAACTGAGCCATGTCAGGTCACACACACACACACACACACACACACACACACACACACACACACACACACACACACAAACACATGGTTAACCCCTCAATCTGTCATGTGTATTTATATATAATTCATGACTATGTCAGAGAAGTACTTCTTCTGTGGCAAAAATGTAAAATCACTGCTGTGGAATAAAATGTTTTTGTCACTTATGCATAGGTTTTAATCCCAAATTGTAAAAATCACTTTTATCACTTTATAAAACCAAAGCAGAAATGTGTCACGTCATGAAATGTATGCCTCTGGTCCATGTCTGCAAAATGAAATCACCAAACAGTTCCAGCAGCAAACAACCCTCAATCTACTGCCAACTGTCATATTAACCATCCCATTTAAAAAAAACTGCTTTCCTGTCTGTTTGGCACTCTTGGTCTCCACGTAACATTGTGCAAATGAAGTTGGCATCATTGTTCAGATGTGTGTACTACCAGTAAATGCGATAACAGGAATTGGCAGGAAATCATTATTAGCTATTGCTATTCTCTCTGCTTGGATATGTCTGGTGGTAAAAGGTAAAGTGCCCAATTTAGGGCACAGAGGTTTACTTCTTGTAAAGCACCACAGTTGAAGACATTTGCAGGGGGACTATACCAGTTCCCAGTACAAGTCTGAGGCTTGGAACAGTCTGGCCATGGTTGTCTCCAGTGCAACTAGCATTACACACACTGGAGAATAGTGTAGGCATCACTTTAATGACCAAAAAGGCACAAGAGGGTACTCTCAACCACTGACTGGATGAGTTCAGAGCAAGTACCATCCCACAGATAAAGATAATTTATAGTATATAGAAAGCTACATATAGGCAACACTGGTATGCATACTGCTCTTCTCTTGCTTTGTTCTGTTTATTCTATAGCCAATCTCAAGATAACTGTGAATAGAAAAGCCCATGTTGTGCATCTAGAGAGACTGAAGGAAGCAATGGGTATGTATGCAGTACAAGAGAAGTATTATTGGTAGCTTTTAAATTAAAATTTTCTTTTCTATATAGTTGTTGCAGAGTAAACATGCAAATTCTAACTATAAAGACATGCATCTGGAGCATTTCTCCCTGGGCCTCTGCTGAAAATTGGCTTCATTCCAAGTCAGACTTTCTCGGTTAACAAATGTTAAATAAATAAATAAAAGCATGCATATTTCAATCTGTAGCACAAACCAACTGTAGGAGTATAATGTAAGACTGTACCCAGCTGTTGTGGGTGCAAATACCCCAAGTAACAAGTATAAAATAGTGCAATCCTTTAAAAATATTACATACATTAATTTGTACACAGGTGTCATAATTGCCTTGCTGATCTGTATAATTGGACCAAGCATATATGCAATATCTACACATTGCAAGGATTAGTTTGAGCAATCCTTAATTATAGTTTGTAGCTGCTAAGAAGTATACTTAAATGTAAAAGTTCAGATAAAATACTGTTATTGTGAAAATGCATTGTATGTCACACGTGGACAGTGCAGTGGTATAGCGGTTTGCGTTGTTGCCTCACAGCAAGAGGTTCTCTGGTTCAATTCTTGGCTAGGGTGCCTTCTGTGCAGAGTCTGTATGTCTTCCCTGCATTTGTGTGGACTTCCTCTGGGTGCTCTGCTTTCTCCCCACATTACAAAGATGTTCGCCTGGAGCATTTCTCCCTGCGCCTCCACTGAAAATCGATTTGTTCCAAGTTGGACTTTCCCAGTAAATAAATGATGGTACTAATCTTTTTTTCTCCCACCCCAACCATTATGCCTTTTTTCTACGTGTCATGAAAACATTTTATGCCATCAATGCCTGCATCATGAAAACATTTCTTCATCATGAAAACATTTCCGTGTCATCAATCTCTGACAAATCACAAAATGCTTTACAGTACAGGGAGGTAGGCTAACCCCAGTGGCTCCTCCTGCCTCTGCTCCACTGGCTCTGGCACCCATGCCCAGCATATCTGGGACCCAACTTGTCAGTACTGCCCCTGCTGCCCCTTTTCTACCTGTGCCCTCAGGTAGCACTACCCTGGCAGCTGGTCCTGTTGTACCCTCCTGGAGTACTGGTGGAGCCAGGGATTTTATCACCTGCCAGGAGATGCCAGGGTCAGTGCATAGGCTAGTGGACACCACCACTGCTACACTCCTACACAAGATGGAGAAGCTGCTCTCCCTCATGGTCCACAGAAGGAGACATCAAGCACTCCAACAGCCAGTGGAGTAAGGGGACACTGATGACAGTCCTGTGGGTGATAACTAGATTCTCACTGTTCCCATGTTTGACAGGCATAGGCCTCTTGTTTCTCCTTCCTAACCCCAATCATGGTGTCTCCCAACCTTTTTGTCCCTCACCATCACTGTGTCTTGTCTTGTTTTTCTGTTTGGTTGCACCTGTTTCCACACCTACCCTACTTACATGACTTGGAAATACCTAGGTCCCTTATCCAACATTAATCTCTTATTGAAGTAACAAAAAAATGACATTTGTCCCACAGAAAATATATAATTCCATACATAGCTCTCCATTTCACACACATGTCTTCTTGATGAACTTGATTTGGTCCAATTGGCTATACAACATGATTGTGTTGGTGTCACCCCTCTTTGTTGAAGTGAAAGTGCAAATTCAGCCAATACTCTGTACATATTTTCATTTTACAGTGTTGGAGAAGAAGATAGCTTTAATTGTTTCCTCCCTCCCTCTTGCACTTTCCTATATTGCTTTCCCTTTGTGCTTCCTGCTGCTTGCTCACCATTTCACCACTTTCCTATCTACCCATTTTAACACCTTTAATCTGGTCAAAAAATAAAATCGCACACAACACACATAAGTAAAAAAAAACAATGGAGCCCTACACTTTTTGGCCTCTGTGTTTGTGTGGAGCTTGGCATCATGCTCCAATACTAAGTAACAGTGAATGTCTCTTTCTTGGCATGGTTATCTCTGTACAATGCCACTTAATCATGCTGTGCGGAGGTAACACACAGTGAATATAGAATAAAGATTTATTTCATTGTATTATAAATACATATTTAAAACTATTAGATACACCTTGATTTGAACACTGTGTCATCTGGGCTCCAAAAGAAATCTGTCATTGCATTTACAACTGCTGACACAGAGTGAGCTAAGCAGCTTTAGTAGGTGTATTTCATTCATTCAGCACTAATAACTCTCAGAATCTTATCAATTAGACTCATTTTTGCTTGGGGATTAACTATGTGAAAAAAGGGATAAATAAATAAACACTTTTCCATCAATCACACAACCCAGCTGCTCAATGGTGCTCTATGGAAAGTGCACAAAAACATATATTACTTATGTATACTGTGGATTCACTTTATAATCCAGAAATCCTGAAATACCAAATCTCAGAATTTCGAGACCATAAAGCTGAAAGCTCTAACTACCAAAATCCCAAAAGTGTGAATTTTGAAATCGCGAATCCTACACTAACCAGACACCACATACATACACAAACACACACCTCCACCCACACACAAACATACAAACCTACACTACATACAAGCAGGGGGACAAGCCCCCCTGCACCCCCACCTCCCCTACTTAAATATACTAACTCCAGGGTCACACTACACAGACAAACTGACAAAGACACCACCACACACCTACATTCCCCTTGCACACACACATCACAGTCACAACACACACTGACACACACTAAAGCCCCTAACCAACACCCTTAAACATACATACTTACCTGGACTTTCATTCAAACACCGCAACACCAGAAGCGCTACTTCAACATCTCCGAATATTGGGATTTTGAAAATCGTGCTTCTGGGGTTTTGGTATTTAGAACTTTTGACTTTATGATCTCGGGATTCTGAAATTCGGTATTTCAGAATTTTGAGATTACAAAGTGTTCCTGTATACTGCACATGTAGTCTTCATCCCATGAAAGTAAATGTAAAACACAAATAAAGGTAAGGCACTTTTTAAGTAAACAACAAATACTTACACTACAGCCATCTGTTACCTCCCACATGCACTGCAAACTTGGTCTCCCAATACTTTTTCATAAATATACCAATACACTACATAAATAAATAACAAATGCTTTCTGAGATACCATGCACATCAGTTTTTTAAATTGTTGTACTAATGTGGGCAGCTGTTTGCATATAGTTTGTAAAGCTGTTTCTTAAAGTATACCTGCATGTTGGGAACACAACCACAAATACTACACATTGCACACTCATCAGTCTGGTAATATGCAGAACTAAGATAGTGACAGTTATACAAGGCTACCTATCCATTTCAGACAGGCCTGCCAACATCTGCTGTGGCACTTGCGTAAACTACTGAGTTCTGTAGTCTGTCTACTTAGGTAGAGGTTCTGTTCTCAGAGCAATCAACTGGTGTGTGTGTGTCTGTCTGTCCCCTAGTCAGAAGAGCATAATTGTGTATCCTGCAGTCACCACTACATTCCCATGGAATACCAATATTTTCATAGTTGGATATGCCTACACATCCATTTCATGCAGGCCTCCAAACATCTTCTCTTAGACATGGAATGATGATGCCATCCATTATAAATTGTCCTGCAGCTTGTGAAATCCAGACTTGCACCGTGGGACTTGTATTAGTATGTGTACTTAGATAAGAAGCAGTTCTGTTGTCACAGCAGTCAACTGGTGTGTGTGTGTGTGTGTGTTTGTGCACTTGCTTGATATCAGTGAGAGCATTTTACATGAGCATGTAGGACACTGCTGTTACCATATTTTTACTAGACACTCCTGATGTCATCACCTATAAACTGTTGTCCAACACACTCCAAGGCATACTTGTGCTATGGCACTTGCATTAAATACAGAGGTTTCTAGTCTGTGTACTTATGTAGCGGTTCTGTTCTCACAGCAGTCAAATGGTGTGTGTTTGTGCACTTGCTTGACATTAGAGAGAGCATTTTACACCAGCATGTGGGACACTGCTATTACCATCCTCTCCTCACCAGTCACTGCTGATGTCATTGCCTGTAAGCTGTTGTCCGACACTCTCAAAGTCATACTTCTGTTGTGATATTAGTATAATACAGACAGCATCAACACACCAAAGATTGTTGCCACAGCCATGAAGACACATGAGATGAAACAAAAACATGGGAAGATTTCTTACATTATGAAAACAAATGCACAACCCAATGATAATGTAGTCATCACACCTCTATGAGCAGACCAATTGGTATGTGACATGTGTACTGAGGTAGATGGTTTGTATAATGTCCACCAGCATGTGCCCACAGTGGGGAAGACTCCCTTGTATGTAACACAACTCCTGAGTATGTACTGGACATTCACATAAAAAGCCATAATCCTTCCATAGTTTACATCCTTCATCTCACCAATAACTGAGTACAATGTGCCCTTCTTCATATTCCTCCCTACACATCTTCCAGAGATGCATAACAAGTGTACCAGCTTTGCCACAGTGAACTTCCACACATCTTATTAGCCATACCTCAGTATTATTTTTGTTGCATATTATTGTCTGATGGTGCAGAACACCCATCAATGTGATATAACAGATTCATGTGTGATACCTGTTCCAGTGTTGCACGCAGTTCATACATAGCTGTTTGACAACATTGATGGCATGGGTTACATTTGTGACAGTGTGGATTGTGCCATATATATGCAATGCACACCTGTCAACTAGCCTGGATTTATAATAATTTCACATACAGGTGTATCAGTGTCCCTCCTAACACCTCCAGCAGATGTTACACAGTCAGGATAGTGTGCTTAATTACCCTCATATATTGCTGATAACTCATAATAATTGGACAAGTGTGTTCGTGTAGACTCATCTATGATCACTCACAATCACATATGTTATGTCACAGACATGGGGTCACTGGTGGTATTATTCTGATATTCTCCATGATTGTGAGTGCTTTTGTTTACTGTTGTCCATGAGCCTTTAACTATCTGTCCCACTTAGCAAGACTTATGCTGACATTACAGTCATATTCAGACAACTCATTTTGCACAGCTTTACAATATGCACCTAACGTCTATTGTATATAATATCCCAGATAGACATTGTAGATCAATGAGTGTGTATATACCTTTAAGAAGCTATACAAGGGCTTGCATTAGACTATAAATACTGAGCATGTGCGAGCCTGACTGCTATTTTTTAGTTAGCTGTTGAGATGTGAACATGTATGTATGTATGCTCTGTTTGTTAGTTCGTCCATATTTCATGATACTGCTATCCATCCTGATGTGTTTGTATGTATTAAAGCATCTGAGCGAAACCCCAAGCCTTCTTAGTATTTGTATTAGAGATGAATGGGTGACAAGGTGTCAAAAGCGGCATATCTAAAGGACGTGTACCAAAAGCAGCATATCTTAAAGGGCCTGAAGTCAGAACTGGCATACTAAAGGGGCATGAAGTTTAAAACGGCTTGGAAAAAATAATTTAAGGCACTTATGCAGATGCTGGTGGAATATACAGCAGTGGACCATCCCAAAACTGTGCATACTTTGTAAAATTATCAGAAACAAATTTCAGGTATTAAAACTTGCTTAGCACCATTTCTTTTTCGCATAATATGAAACAAGGCATACAGAACACTCTAAATAATTTTTGCATAAATAAATATGTACAATATTGATAAAATATTCAAATTATTATGATAAATGTTTAAAATAATGTCTGAATTGCATAAAATGCATAAAATAAAGGGAAACATCCTCATTTTGCAAAGCATATGTATTTTCATATTAAGCAAAGATAACAGAGTTATCAAAAGTGTATAAAGTGTTTACATGTTTCTGCAGTGTCACAGTAAAGGTATTTCACAACGTACAGCCATTACAAGTCATATTTCACAGAGTACAGCCATTACAGAGCATATTTGGCAAAGTAAAGTATTTTGAAAAGTTTATTGTGCATTTGGATATTGTTAAAAGCAAACTGAACTGTTTGTTCGTACATAATTACAAGGGCCATATTTTCAGTGTGTTTGTGCATACTTTGTGGGCATGGCAGACAGATTTTGAAAACCTAGTGCACTTGTGTTTGGCAGTAATATTGCTGAGAACTGGAGAGGGTTTGAGCAAGAGTATGACATTTTCATACAGGCTGCATTTTTCTGATAAAGATGACCATACAAAGGCATTTATTCTACTTAATTTAGCTGGGTCAGAAGCAATAGAAAGGGAATGCTCGTTTGTGTATGCACCTACTATTTATGCTGGAGAGGGGGAAGACCATCATATTGTTGTACAGGCTGAGTCAAAGGAGGACCCAGAGTGCTTAAAATATAAATTTAGAAAAATGTGTAACCCCCAGAGAAATGCTACTATGGAAATGCACTTATTTACACAACGGATCAAAAGCCTGTTGAAACTTTTGCAGCATATATAACTGACCTGAGAAATAAAGCCAAAACTTGCAAATTTGGTGACTTAAGGGAGGAGTTGATAAAGGACAGTCTTGTGTGTGGCATAAAAGATGATGCTGTGAGAAAGATTTTGCTTCTTGACAGTGACTTGACTTTGAATAAGGCCATTCAGATTTGTCAGACATATGAGCTCACAGAAAAGCACACACATTTGCTTACAAATGAGAGCAGCTCTAGAAGGCACAGTAATAAAGCTCATGTTGATAGTATGCAGCACATGGTTAAAAGAAATAGGCCCAAGCATGTGGCAGCTGTAATCCTTGCAGCACCTACTGGTAAACCTCAGAACTTTCTAGCACATTCTTGCTTTGCACAGTCTCGGTGAAGCATAAGAGTGAGTCAGCAAACTCAAAGCATGGGCCCCAACCAAGTTTCATTGCCAACTGTCATAATTATGGTGGAAGCCATAAACCTAAAAGGGAGAAATATTTAGCATTTGGTCAAAAATGCCACAAATGTAATAAATGGAATAATTTCAAAAGATTTTCTAAATCAAAAGAATGTGGGCACTCTTTTATTCAAAGGGAGCATTTTAAGAAATTAGTTGATCAATTAGACTGTCATATGACTACTCTTTATGTTGAAGGTGTGTCAGTGCTTCATAAAAGAGTTATTGCAGTAGATTTAAGGGCCAAGAATGAAATATTTTGTACTGCTCTGATAAATGGCAAACCCGCAGAGGTCAAAGTTCTCACAGATTCTAAGTGCAATGTTATGTCTGCAGAAACATTTATTAGAGTGTGAAAAGGTAAAAGGCTTGATTTGGCAAGGTGTGCAAAACTTGTTGCTTATGGAGGTAAAGAAATTCAAACCAAAGACTCAGTAGTGCTTTCAAATTACTTCCAGCAGTGGAAGAAGCTACGATTTATTATTTTATGTTGTCAAGAGGCACATTCAGTCATTATTAGGGATCAAAGACTCTTTGAAAATGGGACTGCATTCATTTAATGAGTAAGTCCACCATGTTAGCTTAAAAGACCACTACTCTAATTTTGCCCAGCATATTTTTCTACCTATGCAGATCTTTTCCAAGACAAACTAGGCAAACTTCCAGTTGCGTAATCCATGAAGTTAGACTCAGAAGTCAGTCCAGTTATCAGGCCAGCACGTAAAGTTCCAATAGCCATGCAGGACAGAGTCAAAGCCGAGTTAGATAAAATGGTATGACAAGGTGTAATTTATCCAGTGGAAACTCCAGCTGAAGGGGTATCTTCCATGGTGGTAGCTCATAAGAAAAGCTCAGATGACATCAGAATATGTATTGATCCATGAGATTTGAACAAAGCACTAAAAAGGCCTCATCATCCAATGCGCATAGTCAAAGAAGTCACAGCCTTGATGCCAAATGCCACTATTTTTCCATTTTAGATGCAAAGAGTTCATTCTGGCAAATTCAGCTTGACAAACAATCCTCATTGCTCACTACATTCAGTACTCCATTTGGCGGGTACCAATTTCTGAGAATGCCATTTGGGATAGATTCTGCAAGTGAAGACTTTCAGAGTACAATGGACCATATTTTTTCTGGGTATCCTTGTGCTATTATAGTAGATGACATACTGGTAGGAAGTCGTGGTGAAGCCAAACATGACAGAAACCACAGAAAAGTACTAGAAAGGACACGTCAAGTGAATCTTAAGCTCAATCTACACAAATGCAAATTCAGGCTACAAGAAGTTCCTTATGTGGGCCATTTATTTATGAGTACAGGCCTATGACCAGATCCTTCAAAACAAACATCCATTCTCAAGATGCCAGCTCAAGACAATGTTCAAGCCCTGCAATGTTTTCTTGGCATGGTCAACTACCTTGGTAAGTTCATTCCAGACTTGAGCCAATTTTCTGCATGACTGATCAGAGAGCTGACACATAAAGCTGTATTCTGGTCTTGGTTAGAGCCCTGAAACAGATAATTGCTTGTCTGCCCTCTCTCAGATACTATGATGTTCACAAGCCAGTTACACTTTCCAGTGATGCTTCAAAATTTGCCTTGGTGCAGTCATTCTTCAAGAGGATTAACCTGTTGCCTCTGCATCGAGAACTCTTAACCAAACTGAACAGCAGTATGCCCAGATTGAGAAAGAGCTTTTGGCAACTGTGTTTGCATAGGTTCACAGGTTCATAGGTAGGTACTAGGCTATCGACCCAAGGGCCTACATAAGCCTAGCCAGCAAGGTTCCATAGCTTATGCCACCCAAGAAAGTTATTTTCCTGTGCCACTGTCGAGCAGAGACACAGAAGTGATCCCTGGGGTGTATTTCCTATTTCCCATCCATTCATAAAGATTTTTCTTGAAGAGTGCTAATGAAGAACTTTGCTTGACATAGATGGGTAGCTTATTCCAGAGTATAGGAAGTCTCTGGGAGAGGAATCTATCCCTCCAGCATGTCGTGTTTATTGTGGTGACAAGGTTTACGTCCCTAGAGCATGTAGCTCGGAGGGATTGGGATTTCTTTAGGTGTAGCATGTCCAACAGCTCTGGGTTTGACATAGCTTTATATGTTAGGCAGAGATCACCTTGGAGTAGGCGATATGCATGTTTAAAGTTCCATGATTATGTTCATGGTAGACCTCTCCAGATCAAAACAGACCACCAACTATTAGTCACAATTGGTCATTCTAAAGGGATCCAGTATCTGTCTGCCTGGGATGACATGGTCAACCGACCATGATGCTTTGCCAGAGATGGCCTGCACCTGTCACCCCTGGGATTTTGGTTACAGGCTAAGGTTCTTGCCGCCCCTATAGTGCCTTTTTTAGGCAAGGTTCAAATGACAAATTCACTACCATAACAGGAGCAGGCAAGCAAAAACTGAGGGTGATGCTACTCAATGGTAGAAGTCTAAATCTCAAAATGCACTCACTCAAGGCACTCCTTAAAATAGAGAACATCGATATCTGTGCAGTGACTGAGACCTGGTTCAAGGCTCCAGAGAGCACCCCTGCACTACCAGGCTATAACTCATACCACACTATTTGGCCATGTAACCTGGACCGGAACACCAAAGGCGGAGGTGTGTCCATATTCATTAAGGATATCCACAGCTCCAGGCTAGTTGCTCACCATAATGCAGCCGAGGTTATCCAAGTGCAACTAACTCTGGGCAAAACTGCAATCCAAATTGTAGCTTGCTACAGATCCCCCACCATGCCCCAGGATTCCCACTCCTCTTTTCTTGATGTACTGGAAAATATTAGGGTTCAACCAAACACGCTAATAATGAGTGATTTCAACTACCCCACCATTAACTGAGAAAACTACTCATGTACCAACTCCTTCACTTAACGCTTTCTGGAATTCATAAACTCCAATGCCCTGGATCAACTTATCCACACCCCCACCAGGGGCAACAATATCCTAGATCTAGTCATTACCAACATGAGTGACTGGTGTTCCACACCTAAAGTCAATGCCTCATTGGTCCGATCCGACCATAAGCTAATTACCCTAGATATCCACATCCTGCCCCCACCCCCATTAAGGAAACCATGGTAAAAAATTTCTACAAAGCCACCATTATGCTTCTTAAGACAGAAGTGGTGGACTTCATGACACCCATGCAGATGGACAATACAGTTACGACCACTGAATCCTATACAATTGCACTTTATAAGCACTTACACAAGTGCATGGATCATGCTATGCCAACCAAAACACTATCCTCCAAAAAAGGAAGCCAATCTGGTGGTCTCCTGCCATAAACAAACTGTACAACAGAAGGAATAAACTGTTGCAAAAGAGAGTAAAATCCCATTAGTGGAGGAGCTCCCTGGTCAGCCTCAGTAAGAAGCTGTGATCCCTGATAAAATCCTCCAAAGCTAGTTATGAAAACAAAATCGCCAGTGATTCTAAAGACAACCACAAAGCATTCTATAGCTATGTCAAGAATCTCAGTAGCAACACTCAGATCTGCTCTGAGTTACAGCACAATGGCACTAAATATACAGACCCAACTGATATTGTCAACATCCTGGCAGATAGGTTCAGTGCTAACTTTACCCCCCTCTCACCCCTAAAGAGCACATCTCTATACCGGAAGAATGCAAAGTTCCTGTAATCACAGCTGCACAGGTAAAAAACACACTCTCCAAAGCCAAGAACACAGCATCCATGGGACCAGATAACATCCCAGGCTGCGTTCTACATGAACTACAGAACAAACTGGCACCCCACCTAAGTACCATGTTCAATCATAGCCTCACCTCAGGCTTTGTGCCTTCTGAATGGTGCACAGTGATGGTTATCCCACTCCACAAAAGAGGAGCCACCACGGACCCCAGGAACTACAGCCCCATTCGTCTGACGAGCCTGGTCTGCAAGGCCATGGAATGTATCATCATGGAACTTATAAACAAAGACATTTGTAGTCTCCAAACTCTGGACCCCACCTAGTTCGGGTTTGTAAAAAGCAGATTATGTCTCCTAAACCTGATAGACTTCTTTGAAGCAGTCACCAAAGCCATAGATGAGGGTAAAGTGGTTCACACAGCCTATCTAGATCTTGACAAGGCTTTTGACACCATCCCCCACTCTGGAATTTTAGACAAACTCACTAAACTAGGTATAAATCCCTATGTCACAAGATGGGTTGCCAACTGGCTCACTGACAGAACCCACACTGTGAAAGTAGCTGACTCCAAATTCAACTACAGACCAGTGACAAGTGGAGTACCACAGGGTTCAGTCCTGGGTCCTCTCCTGTTTGGTATCTACTTCTCTGAAATACAGGCTAACACAGAAGGTCTTTGGCTGATTAAGTTCCCAGATGACTGCAAACTAGGAGCCATAATCAAAACCCCTAACGATGTGGACATCCTACAAAAGGGCCTCACTGAGACAGATGCCTGGTGTCAAAGCCATGGCCTCAAGCTTAATGCCAAAAAGTGCACTATCATCCCCTTTGGTAAAAACTCTGTACCCATGAACTACAACATAGGCGGTAGTATACTTAATACCGAAAGTGTGATAAAAGACCTTGGGACACACGTGTACAGTAGTCTCTCCTTTGATAATCACATCACCACAGTAGTCAGGAAATCCTTCTATGTTGCACACCTCATCACAAAAGGTTTCTCATCCAGAAAAAAAGAGGTCATTGTTCCCCTTTACTCATCACTCATTAGACCCATTATAGAGTACAACTCCCCTTTTGGTATGTACCTCAAAAAGCATCTACAACAACTGGAAAGGCAGCAGAAATACCTCACAAAGAGGATTACTGGCCTCAGACAGATGCCTTACACAGACCGTCTAAAAAAACTCCAGCTTTACTCTGTCGCATATCGCCTACTCAGAGGTGATCTCTGCCTAACATACAAAGCTATGTCAAACCCAGAGCTGCTGGACATGCTCCACTTAAAGAAGTCCCAATCCCTCCAAGCTACATGCTCTAGGGACCTAAACCTTGTCACCACAATAAATAGAACATACCGGAGGGATAGATTCCTGTCCCAGAGACTTCCCATACTCTGGAATAAACTACTTATCTATATCAAACAAAGCTCCTCATTAGTACTTTTCAAGAAAAATCTTGTTGATTGGATGGGAAATAGGAAATACACCCCGGGATCACTTCTGTGGATCTGCTCGACAGTGGCACAGGAAAATAATTTTCTTGGGTGGCAAAAATCAGGGTACCTTTTTGGCTGGGCTTGTATAGGCCCTAGGGCTGATAGCCTAGTACCTACCTATGAACCTATGAACAATCTTCTGAAAGCCAATAAATTCAGCTCCAGCCAGACTGCAACACATGATGCTGAAATTACAAAAGTACAATTTCAATCTTGTCTAAAAAAAAGGAAAACATCTTTATTTTACTGATACATTATCCAAATCACCCAGAAATACCACTGAACAGAATGTCAATTGAGGTTCACAATCAATTGATGATTTTGAAGTCATGGAAATGGACATTTTTTTTCCACACATCTTGATGAGCTGAGGGATCACACAGGCACAAATCCATTTTTACAAAGGCTCAATCACTTTATCAATCATGGATGGCTGTTAAAGCAATCTTGTTTACCTCAAGAAGTTCAACCTTATTTTCCATACATAGATGAGATTTTGTCTGACAAAGGTGTCATAATGAAAGGTCCAAAAGTAATTGTTCCAAAGTTCCTGCAGCCTGAGTACATTACTACCTTGCATTGAGGTCACCCAGGAACTGAATCTACCAAAAGAAGGGTGAGAGAGAGACAGTATTTTGGCCTTCTATGTCACAAAACATTGAGAGAACACTTTCTTCTTGTTCAGTATGTAATAGTACAAAAACTTATCAATGGAAAGAACCACTTCAGCTTAACCAGATTCCAGAACTACCTTGGTCAACAGCCACCAATATCTTTGAGTGGAATGATCAGCATTATTTGGTGTTAGTAGACTCTTACTCCAATTGGTTTGAGATTGACTTACTTCCTAACCTAGCATCCAGTACTGTCATTACTAAGATGAAACGTCATTTTGCTGTACATGGAAGTCCACACAAAGTTATTTCTGACAATGGCACATAGTTTACAAGCTAACAGTTCAAAAGATTTGCAAAGGAATGGGACTTTACTCATGTCACAAGTAGTCCAGAGTACCTGCAGTCAAATGGTTTGGCAGAATGTGCAGTTCAAAGTGCAAAGCAGTTACTTGAGAGGTCAAAATGAGACAATACTGATGTTTTTCTTGAATCTCTTGAATCTTAGAAATATTCCTCATGATAAACATCTTGGTTTACCTGCTCAGAGACTTCTGCCCAATCAGGAGTCAATTGTTGGTTCCATGTGTCAAGAAGAACAGATCAGTCAAAGCCAATCTGTTGAAGAAATTCCTATCCCAGAAGTCCTACTACAATCAGACAAGTAAACTGCTCAATCCATTATGAGAGGGAGAAGTGGTAAGGATGCAAACATCCAAAGGTTATGATCGGGCTATGATCAGATTGGTGTCATGAAGAATATTGGTCCAGAGCCAAGATCATACATTGTAGAATCAGTAGGAGCAACTTTTAGGTGGAATTGCAAAAGTGCTCCAAATATGTCATATTGCAAGGGCATCTCTTGTGCACAGCCCTCTTCAGGTAACCCTACAGATTTTCTGTTGGATTTAGGTCTGGGCTCTGGCTGGGCCAATCCAAAACTTTAATTTTCTTCTGGTGAATCAATTATTTTGTTGATTTGGATGTATGCTTGGGGTCATTGTCGTGTTGAAAGGTGAAATTCCTCTTCATCTTCAGCTTTCTAGCAGATGCCTGATGGTTTTGGGCCAAAAGTGACTTTTATTTGGAACTGTTCATAATCCTCTCCACAGTTCCAGATGAAGAAAAGCAAACCCAAAGCATGATACTGCCACCACCATGCTTCACCGTGGGGATGATGTTCTTTTGGTGATGCGAAATGTTGTTTTTGTGCCAAACGTACCTTTTGGAATTGTGGCCAAAAGGTTCAGCCTTGGTCTCATTAGACCATAACACATTTCCCACATGCTTTTTGGAGACTTGTATTGTTTTACAAATTTTAGCTGGTCCTGGATGTTTTTCTGTATAAGAAAAGGCTTCCATCTTACAACCCTACCCCATAGCCCAGACATATGGAGAATACAAG
Source organism: Protopterus annectens (assembly GCF_019279795.1). NCBI lineage: Eukaryota > Metazoa > Chordata > Ceratodontiformes > Protopteridae > Protopterus > Protopterus annectens. The sequence continues at coordinate 246,690,686 of NC_056734.1, forward strand.
AGATTGTTGTGATATGTAGTACACAATAGTACACAACCAATACTTGCCAGAAATTCCTGCAGCTCCTTCAGAGTTGCTGTAGGTCTCTTGGCAGCTTTCCCGATCAGTTTTCATCTTGTCTTTTCATCAATTTTGGAGGGGCATCCAATTCTTTGCAATGTCACTGTTGTCCCATATTTTCTCCACTTTTTGATGACTGTCTTCACTGTGTTCCATGGTATATCCAATGCTGTGGAAATTTTTTTGTACCCTTCTCCTGACTGATACCTTTCAACAATAACATCTCTTTGATGCCTTGTAAGCTCTCTGCGAGCCATAGCTCTTGCTGTAGCAGGCAACTGAGTACATGTCAGGAAAATACTACTAGAACAGCTGAACTTTATTTAGGGTTAATCAGAGTATCTTTAATTGATGGCAGGTGTGTACCCAAGAAGACTGAATGCTGTAATTAAATCAAAAGGTGCTTCAACAAAGTATTAGTTTAAGGGTGTGCACACTTATACAACCAGCTTATTGTGCGTTTTTTATTGTTTATATTTTTCCCCTAACAGATTTGTTTGTTTTTCATTTGAATTGTGTAGGTTATAGGTCACATTAAAGTGGGGGAAAGTTTTGAAATGATTTATTGTGGTCTCAATTTTTTATATCACAAAAACTTGGCATTTTAACAGGGGTGTGTAAACTTTTTATATCCACTGTATGTGTGTTTGCCTCTTTACCTGTTTGCATGTAGGTAAGCAGTGCACAAGCGTGCACTGCATTGCTAACACCTGAGGCTTACTATTATGTAATACATACCTACTATTACAGCACTCTGCTATCTGTACTCCAGGCTGGGATTTCCCAATGACTGGAGCAGTAATTGAATCTGTCTGCTTATAGTTGTTTGCAGTTTGACATACATCGTATCTGTTTTTTTCCCTATTTCTGCAATGCTGCACTTCGCACAAAGTAGATAAGCCTTCTCAAAAATGTTTTCCAGATGCGGCTCATATTGCAAATGCAGAATTAAAACAAGACAAAGAGGTTAAATATTAAAAGTATGGGACACATAAGCAAAGTCTGTAAAAGCACACTACTAATTGATAGTACACATCCAAAGTTTCCACGGATGTCAGGATTAGATCCCTCACACTAATGCAGCTTCTGTAAAGAGGAAGGCTGCCTTAGTCCTCTTTGCCACAAAAGCAACATAGCAGCACAGAACTGGGGTCATTCATCACACAACCAACTGCATAAGAATGTACACTGCTATCAAACTATGGATTTTATATTGTGCAAGTAATTATCTGTATTATATTTGGACATACAGCAGTTAGTAGTCACACAACCTGTCAAAATTATGGTTACAGATATACATCCCTCTGTCTTATATGTGTGTGTTTCTTGGTGATTCATCAGTTACCTAACACATGCAATGTGTCAGTACTATTATAACAGTGTCCATAAAATGTGTGAGGATATTAACTGTGGCATAAAGACTCATATATTGTGGGTTTGGGGGTAGCATAGTTGAGTTACTGTTATGGCAGGTACAAGGGTACACTCATTTTTTGCAGGGTGGGGGAACAAAGAGCCCTTACTGTTATAACACAAACAAGTATGAAGTCAGAAACTGCAATGTGTAGCTTCACTTTCTAACTTCACTCTTGAATGATTTACCAGTACTCTGAAGAGGTATGACTATGTGAATGTTTCATGCCTGTGGCCTACTAATTACAGATGGACACATATTTAATAAAATAAGTGTCTGTAGTTCCATGTTAATATAATTTCTGTACAAATCCACAACTATTTACTTCCTTACTGTACCAAATTAAGAGATACAAGGATATGTCATAATAATCTTCAAGAATACACTCTAGGTTCAGGACTTACCTTGCAAATGTAGCAGTTGACACGCCTTTAGTTCAGTGCAGACACTGTCTGATTCAAGCAGTACAAGGCCAAAACATGGATAGGTGAAGGTTGTGTGAGTTGCCTGGCATCAATCGTAGTGGTGCTGCAGTAGTGATGTCACCTCACAGCAAGAAGTTGTCCTGTTCGATTCTCAGCTAGAGCTCCTTCTGTGTGGAGGCATGCGTGAATGGGTGTGCCTTTGTTGAAGGTTGTGCGTCAGGGCTGGTAACCCGGCACGTAAAAATCCACAACCAAACATTAGCGGACCGGAGTTCCACTGTGGCGACCCCTAACCGGGATAAGCTGAAAGACACAACAACATGTGAGTGGAAGAAAGGAATTAGGTCCCTAGGTGGCCAGTGAGGGTGCTATGCGTTGCCTCTTAGCCAAACCAAGGGTATACTGAGCATGCCTATTTCTGCCTGTAGGGACAGCAGCTGGTGATTCCTCACTCAGATCCTTCCCCTGACTGTGGCTGTGGTGATCTAGGTGCTGGTGAGTGGATGTGTGGCCCTTCCCCGTGCTGATCCTGCTGCAGCTGTTTCCACAGGATCAGATTGTGGAGCATAGCGCATACTGTGAATATTTGTGTACATGTTCATTGATTATACTGCCGGGCTCCACCAGACATATATAGGCACTGGAAACGTGACTTCAGCAGCCCAAACACACACTCTATGATGTTTCTGGTTTGAGCGTGTGCCTTATTATGGCATTCTTCTGTGGGTGTGTATGCATTTCTGATGGGTGTCATCATCCATGGTCCCAGGTTGTAGCCAGCATCCCTCAGTAAATGCCCTTTGGGATATTAGCAAACATCTGGTACAGCTGTGATGTGTGCCAGATATGGCAGTCATGATAACTGCCAGGGTTGCCAGCACACACATTCAGTATAATCACCTGGGCATTGCATGCAACTTGGCAGTTGATGGAGGTATCCCTTGTGGTTAATGTAGTTTCTATCCTGCTCACCAGGTGGAGACGTGGTGTGCATATGAGTGCAATCTATGGCACCCATTACTTCAGGGTAGTGTGTTACATGGCAAAACTGTCCATATTGCTGTCCCTCTCCTCAACAGAAGGGAAAAAATATATGTGCCCACTGGCATGTATGAGCATAGCATAGATGATCTGGTGGAGAATCCTGGATTCTGATGCCTGTGACACATCCATCCCATCCTCAGCTGGTCTTTGAAACATACCTGTAACTACTATTCTAAGGGCTACACATACCTTAGTTTCCATTGGTATGGGCTCCCCTCAATTGGGTCTGGCTCTGAGTTGAGAGTGACTGAGCTCACAGAGTTCTTGTAATGTGTACCTGTCCACACTGTAGCACTATACAATCTCCAGTTCATGTAACAGCTGGAAGGTTACTCTGGGCCTGAACACTCTTCTCCTTCTTGGCCTAGGCTTATTGTCAGCAGCACTAGCAGCACTGGCTTCAGCCTCTAGGACATACAGATGTAGAATAGCTGTAGTAGCCCCTAGCATTATCTCAGTTAAAATTTCCAATTCTCTGCTCTAATAGTATTGAAGTATTGAAGGAAAATAAGACTGTAGGCTACATGAATAATTTATACATTTGTTGAATAGGTGTGGAATTGGCTAATTAAGATACAATTCACCTGCTTAGGCTGTAATTAGCATGAATTTAACACACCTGTTGACTGCTCAGTAGTGCGCTATGTGCACCTTCGCATAGCTCCACACAATGTCACATAAATAAAATAAGCATAAGCAAAATTTATATTTTTATCTCTGTTTTTTGGATATTGTGCAAACATAGAGAAAAGCTTGTATATCCTGTACTCAAACCCAGGACCATTGAGATTATAACCCTACACATACACATGCTGCCACTGGAATAGCTGCAGTACAAGCCTTTTATTCCTCCTTTCCTGTAGGTGCACTAGGTGCACCAATGTGCAAACATATTAAAAAAAAAAAAGGAAAAGGAAGCTGACCCCCCACCACCACCAATGTCTAACTCACTGTTAACATCTATTGGAAACAAGAACACTGTGTAGGTGCCTACACAACGTGATTATCCCTACAGGGTTACTGTTTTTTTGTGATTTAACAAATGTACTGATTTTTGGCCTCATTTGCATAATGGCCATGCTGACAGTCTGGAATCTAGACAGTTAGTAGCCATGTGAGCAGAGAAACTGCACGGGAGCACAATGTTGTAAACAAAAGGCAGAGTATTACTTTGCCTATATATGTGATACGTAGCACATTATGCTTACAGTATATTAAAATACTCTGTTTAAACAGTTTTAAACATTTTAACAGCCTGCATTACATACAAGTTTATTCTTCATTTGGGGGTGGAGGACCAAAGGTGCATTTATGTCATGGCAATTAACATGGAATTTGTTTTGGGAGACTGATTTTCTAGCATCCACAGTGCATACTTAGGCCATCATATGTGTGGTTACTTGTTAAGGTCAATTCTGTCAATATTTCAGGACTTTTACAAGTCCTTGTTTTCATGTAGACTCCTGTACTCAGAAATTTTCCATGTACACTACTAACACGTACACAGAGTCTACACAGTGTCATTGTAGCTTGTTGGATCACTCAGTCATGTTGATTTGCTTTATTAGCATAAATTTCAACTACTTATGCTGAAATTTGCATTCCGTGAAAGTTTTTAGCCAAATTACATTTCTTTTTCTCGTAATGAATTCTGAAACTATCACAATCAAAACAAGAAAATAAAAGCTCCATTAATTTTTATTGCCATGACATTCTTGTGCTGGATCCATGATTTCTAGGATGCTGTGCCACAAACCTCTAGATATTCTACATTTGCTTTGCTTAGTTATGACTCAGTTTCCTTAAATCACTGCGCAACACTAAGTGGAGTTTACTGAATCTAAAACTTGTTGCACCCATGTACACATTGTGCTGCGATGTGTACATGATAAAATTTATCGTGTAAGCTTTACTGAATTCCCACTGTGGTCTACGCAGAACACTTACATTTCCAAAGATATGCAGAATCATTTATGTGTAACTAACAATAATAAAACAACTTGTGCATAAGGAGCCTCACTGCTGGCCCAATACGTACCCTAAAATATCTAGCATCAGTATATTTTCTGTATTAAAAAAATGACCTGAAAGTTTTTCTTGAATACTTAAGTCATGATAGTAACATTGTATGATGAAAATCCAATGGTCAAGCACCATTCTGCAGTCCTACTCACTGCAGAAATGTGTTACCTTCTAGTTCAAAGAGTCAATTTCCTGATAGTCACAAGATACCTCTTTCAAGTTAAGGAGATTGGTAACTCATGGCCACTTGGTAAGATGTGAATCAGGATGTATGAATAAAGAAGTGCAGCTAATGAATTATTTATATAGCAAACTATGCAGCATCAATCCACAGACTCTTTAATTGTTTTATGTTTTGTAAAGTACTTCTGATTATATTTAAAAGGTAAGATTCTGTAGTTTTCAGTTAAACACTTCCCTTAAAATGCAGTGGAAACTTAACTCATGTTGATTTATAATAACATGGACTGATTCATCTGACCCAACAGCAACTTGTGTATTGTTATTAAATGCTTGCAGAAAGCCAAGTTTTTATGAGTGCATCCATTCACCCCCACATTAATACTGACTCTGTGTGTATTTGCTCAGCCATCTTAACTATAATGTACTTCAGTGACTTGTTTTTTATTTCACATCCACAAACATGAGATGCTCCTACATCTAGCTTCCCCTGTAAAAAAAAAAACACCCAGAAAACAAAACTAATGCAGAAATATTTCTAAGAGAAAACATCTGTAAGGAAGAACAATGATAATAATGGATAACACATGCCACTAATGATTACATAGTAGTTAATTATCTGCACATTGTCCCTTAATCATATCTTTAAAACCACATATTTTACCTTAGCCACATTACATTTCTTTTTCTCACAATGAATTCTGAAACTATCACAATTAAAATAATAATAATAAAAAAGCTCCATTCATTTTTATTGCCATGGCATTCTTGTGCTAGATGCATGATTCCTAGGATGCTGTGCCACAGACTTTAATATATTCTACACTTGGTTTGCTTAGTTATGACTCAGTTTCCTTACTAATGATAGAAAAATGCATCCTGTTATTCATACAGTGCTGTGAATGACAATACATTTTTTTGTTTCTTCAAGTCTATAACCTGCTTGTGCTAAATGGTATATCAAGCTCTCACTTCTTTTATTGAAGAATTCTAGGCTCATCATAATTCAACCTCATTTGTTATCCACTTTTAATTAAAGCATTCCCTATGGAAACATCAGGTGTGCTGTGGGGATCAGTGGCATTACCCAACACATGACAACAGAGTAGCTTGACAGTTCTTCATTTCTTCTGTGAATATTATAAGAAATATAGTTTAGTACTTTTGCTCTTCTCTGCATACTGGCATAGGAAGGTTTCCAGTTTGATTCCTGCCTGGGTTACCATCAGTACAGAATCTACATGTCCTCCATGTCACTATGTGTTTTTTTCTTCTAAATACTCCAGCTTACAACTAGCTCATACAGAAATTGAGTAGGTTGATTGGTGATCTTGAAATCTGCTGGCAACAATCCATATGACACGTGTGTGTGTGTGTGTGTGTGTGTGTGTGTGTGTGTGTGTGTGTGTGTGTGTGTGTGTGTGTGTGTGTGTGTGTGTGTGTGTGTGTGTGTGTGTGTGTGTGTGTGTGTGTGTGTTAAGTGCGTATGTGCATTTAGTGATAGAATGGCACCCTGTCCAAAATGAGTTTTAAAGCCTTGTATCCACTGGCTGCCAGGATATACTGTGGTGTCCCAACAACTCTGTAAATGATAAAGCGAGTTACTGGTGGATGGATGGATGGAGTACCCCCCAAAATTTATTCTATTACATATCATTACATTTCAGTCCCTGACTACTTGACTGTCCTATATGCATTTGTGGTTTGCTGCTTTCTCTGTATTCTTTCCTTCTGTCTTGTGTTGTTGCCTTTCCAATTTTGTCCTTTCCTGTTTTCCCTTGTTCCTTTATACTTCCCAAATAATACTTATTTTCACATCACCCTTTATACATCTTCTTCTTCTGAAAACTCTGGCACTTTGTTATTTATTTATTTTATTTTACATTTGTTTACTGGGATAGTCCGACTGGATACATGTCCATTTTCAGTGGAGGCCCGGGGAGAAAAGCTCCAAACGGACAAACAATTGATTACACAAGAAGTTGGATAACACTGGAAAATATAAAACAAAGTGATTATGTACAGTGGCTTAGTAGTGTTCCCTAGTAGGGACTCAAAATTCTCATGGACAGACACAATTAAAAGCAAGAGTCGTCAGATTGGATATAGAGCTTGGTGACGCAGTTGCATGTTATGATATTTACAGATTATGCTTTCGGTTTATAACTTAATCAGGGTTGGTACATGGGCAAAGCCAGTTTACTTTGAGATACTGTTTGAGGTTTTTTTTTAAGAGACATTTGGAGGATTGTAAGGTTATATAGTCTGGCAACGAATTCCAGGTTTTGCCAACAAAGTTGGCAAACGGATTCAACAGCAGAGTTATTAGCTTTGTGGATTTGGACCAGTATTTTGTTGGCTGACCATAGGGATCTCAGATTGCTATATGGCTTAATAATATTTATATGTGAGGGGGTATCCTCAGGGTGGTACAGAATTTTGTGTGCTATTAAGAGCTGATTGAATTGAATTAAGCTGGGCAGTTCTAGCCACTCTAGTTGTTTCAGGTTCTGGCAGTGGTGGGTTCTATAGGTGGAGCCAGTGGCGAATCTGGCAATATGGTTGTAGCTATGGGACAGCTTACCTAGTTCAGATTTGTTGATGTTTGAAAGTACAGATGAGGCATATAAAATAATAGAGAGTAGATGTGACCGGGCGATTGCAGTCCTAGCCAGTGAGGTTAAACTGTCTTGTTTCTATACAGTGATCCAAGCTTGTTATTGATGGTCTGTATGGTTTTGTTGACCTGTAGGTAAAATGTGAGATTATTGTCTATGATAACCCCTAGTAGTTTGGTGTGTTGATCTGGGGAGATAGTGATACCATTGTTAGATGTGACAGAGAATGAAAATGTGTCAGATCTACTAGTGGGGGGTGAAGAGTAGAAGTTTAGTTTTATTGGGGTTCAGCAGTAGGCGTTGGTTGGCGAGCCAGTTCTCAATAGTGTTAAATGTATTTTGGGTTAGGATTTGCAGTTTGTATGGGGAGGTGGCTGAGCAGATCAGAGTGGAATCATCTGCATATTGAATACAAGTAGCTTTAGGGATAGCAGTGTGAAGGTTGTTGATAAAAATAGAGAAGAGTAGTGGACTTACTCTTTACAGATTTGTTTCACAGAAAGTCTTATGGATTGCTGTCTATTGCCACTTCCTTTTGAAATAAATTAAAAGTCTGTATAACAGAATTTTTTTCCAAGCCTAATATATATACATATATATATATATATATATATATATATATATATATATATATATATATATATATCTTATGGGTCTTGTACTGTACCATGTACTTGAGCTGCTGACATTTGCTTACATTTTGTGAATGCTGTTTGAAGAATTCCCACTGTTTCTCTACATCACCTTCTTGTCTGTATACTAATCTAGGCTTGAGACATTTTGTCATGTGATCTACTTTTTTGAATCCAGAATGGAACTTGTGACTGTCTTCACCTCTTAGAATGATTTGCGATCATTTGTTAACAGGTGTCTGACTTCAAATTTGTCAGTGTTTTAGGAAGTCACATTAAGGCTGCTTTATCTCAGGTGTCTACAGTATAAGCAATCAGTGAAACAACCAAGAGAAAAAAAAGATGAGTGGTCCTATTTTCATCTCTTGTTGATATTGTCTAGGAAGATGCTCTTTGACAATCTTCCATCCTTGTTTAGCATTCATCCTTTAATGTCTTTTCCTTCTGCAAGCTGTATGTATTTAAACCTTATGTTAACTGTGCTGTCATTTGTCATCTCTAGTAGGACTCCCAGTGCCTCCTTTCTTATTTGTTTACTGTTTTATTCCACTGCTTCAGTCACACCATTATAGGGAGATTCTCCTCTGGCTCTTTTCAAACTTTTTTGTCCCATGCAAGGACTGAATGAGGCAGGCATGTTTACATTCCAGTCTAGGATGGTAGTTACCACAGGCTGCAGGGACTGTACAAACAAAATACAAGGACTGCTTCCATATGCAAGCATTAATTCAGGTAACAACGTATACAATTGTAGGGTATTCAATGAAAACATTACACTGTACTGTTAGGGCAGTAGTCATCACAAGCTGCGGGACCAAAAGAATGTACAGCAAAAAGACAAAAACTAAACAAAATAAAAACAAACAAAAAATTGAGAAGCCAAGGACCTAAAACGGAATATAAAAGTTTATTATTTTTTTTACACACTGAGGAAGTTTTAGTGAAACTGGTCTGGTATGTTTGGAGTAAATGTAATATTGCATTTCTGGTCCTTAGCAGCTAGATTTTTGTTTTGTTTTGCTATCTATGTGAATATATATATATATATATATATATATATATATATATATATATATATATATATATATAAACGCACACATACACACACACACACACACACACACACACATACACACACACACAATAATAAAGTAAAACAGAATCATGGCTACCAAAGGTTGGTACTGAAATGTATAAAAATATCCAAAAAACAAAGTACCGTAACCACCACAGTGTTGGTCATAAGCTATATAACTTTAATCAAGTTTCATTAAAACTCCTCATATATACATAAAATAAATAAAAGATAAGTGCTTTTGAGTAAGACTCTTCTTCAGCTCTACTAAACAACAAATCCAAAATTTATTTAAGCACACTATTAACTAATCAGCTTGGCCATGCATATAAGATGTAATACAAAATAAAACAGTATTAGCCAGAATAAGTGTCATAAGCCAGTAAAAACATCTCCTCTGCTGAAACATAATTGCTCCCCATTGGTTAAAAAAACTGAATCCAATTCACGGACTTCACCTGGCACCTCTAGGATTTTGTTTGCTGGTAAGGCACGTGCCTCCATCATAATGCCTTTATTAAACAATGTCACAAAAGCAGAAGTTACTATGTGAAAATATACAACCCCAACAAAGTAAGGGTCATCTTCCACACTCCAGTTTCCACAGAACATGACAACTATAGTAAGGTATACCCTGATGTCCTATATAAACATCTACGCTAATGTATAGACACAGACATACCTGATAGGATCAAAGAAAGATCCTTAAGAAAATCATAACCATGCTGATGGATGTCTGACATTACTTGATTATACAGTAAGTGATCAAGGTTGATGTCTACAAATACAAAAGTTTAAATTCCAAACTGGATGGCTAACATCCCCAGCCTAAACAAGACAATAAGAAACCTTGTAAAATCCTCACACAGCATCTATGGGAAATATGTTGAAACCATAGCCAAGGATAACCATACAGCTTTCCTCTGCTACATCTGAAGCATCAAAGGTATAACTCGGATGTGTGCTGAATTAATTGTGGATGATACTGCAGACACTGAACTATTGTAAATTAAAAACCTGCTAGCAGACATGTTTGGATAAAAATTATCCCCCACTCACCCATAAGCTTACCACAACACATGTCCTCAACATCACCTCCAACCTCCTTCTACAAAGAGCAAGTAATTGCTGCTCTCTCCAATACTAGGAACATGGTCTCCATGGGACTAGATGGCAGTTTTGGCATGCATTCCTCCAATAGAGCTCAGGAAGTGTGCACTGTAACTTCCAGCAAGCAGAGCCTAAACCTTTTGACAGAATCAAATTATGTCCTTACATTTCTAACAAATGTTCATATTTCTGGAACCATAGGGGTTATGAAAGAAGTGTAAATGGCAAACTCTTCAGCCCATACTATTTTTATAGTGATAGTATTCTTTAAGTTCTAGGTCTTTAACCAAATTTTATATGTTGCAGTAAACACAACAACTATTACATGTGTAATATTTTGTAAACAACTTATAATATCTCAGCAACCACTCAAGTTTCACACATATTGTCAACAGCAGTTTATTCATCTACCTGAGACCTGTCATATGAGGCTAAGGAGTTCTGTCTGTGTTACTTATTTGTTGAGTTATTTAGAAAAATGTGAAAAATTTTATCTATATAAATTCATATAATAAAAACAACAGTTAATATACATTTACGTGCAGTAGACAGACTTTTAATATTAATGTAGTTGAGTTTGCCATTATGTAAGCTTTAAGACGAAATATTTTAAAAGATTGTACTGCGGTGGTGGTGCTGCGGTAGCGTTGTCGCCTTATAGCAAGACGTTGTCCCATTCGATTCTTAGCTAGAGCGTCTTCTGTGTGGAGGCATACGTGAATGGGGCGTGCCTTCGTTGAAGGTTGTGCGACAGAGCTGGTAACCCGGTACGTAAAAATCCACTACCAATCATTAGCAGACCGGAGTTCCGCTGTGGCGACCCCTAACTGGGAAAAGCCGAAAGAAAGAAAGAAACAAACAAATAAACATAGTATGGTTTAGAATTATTGATGCAAATATGAACGAGCAATATTTGATGCCTAGAGGCGTCAGTAGGAGTTAACTGCAAATGCACCTGGAGGTGTCAGCAAACTACTGCAGTAGGCTCCCTATACAATCACAGTCTGAGTGCTGCCTTTATCCACACAGATTTGAAATCAGTGACCTCTTTCCCCCTACACGTGTGGATCAGCAACATACACATGTACTTATAGTCCCTTAAGGTTCACAAGCCTCAACTATAAGACAATGGAATGGATTTTCATGGATGTCAGATACAAGAACAGAGTTGACATCCAAACAGTAAATCTGTTCCAGCATGGTTTCCCTAAGGGAAAGTTGTGCATGCTAAAAGGTATTCAATAATGAGACCACAGACATGGCATGTGTGCACAGCACTGATTTTGTCTATCGTGACTTGACCAAGGTCTTCCACAAAATCCCACATACGTTTGTCAGTGAAAAGTGACGCCAGGTGAATCTCAACTGCTATGTTGTCTGGTGGGTTGCAAACTGGCTCACAGACAAACAACATTCATTCAAAGTGGGAGGGTTCACCTCTAGCATTAGAACGGTCACCCATGGGTTACCACAAGTGCTACTGCTGTGTCCATTCAAGTTTGCCATATATGTCTTAGAAGTCCAGACCAGAACAGTGTGTCTGTGGCTAGCCAAGTTTGTGGTTGAGGGACACTTAGTTGCTATCATTATATCCTGTAACAATATGAGTGCTGTTCAAAAGGAGCTTACACAGACCAATGACTGATGACAGCTCTGTGCTGTTAAATGACCGTCAGATAAATGCATCATCATTTGCTTTATTGACAATATTCTAGTTTATTATGACATAACACTGAATACCCTATTAAACAATTAATGTACTGATAGACCTGGGAACACAAGTAGACTGCAACATATGTCTACTGTGGTGAGGAAAGTTTTCTACATATTGCATCAGATTAGCAAAGCCACTGCAGCAGTATTACATTCAGTTCTAATTCCCCTATAGTCATCCCTCCTCAGGCCTACTTCTGAATATAATGCTCCCTTTGCCACTTAGTGTAACAGACACCTGCAGAAACTTGACAGACCTCAGTGATTTACAAGTAATATATATCAGGCTGTCAAACATGTGTCTAATATGGACAGACCGATGTAGATGTCACTGTTCTTAATAAGATATAGACTGCTTCAAGGTGACTTATGTATGCCTTACAGTGCTATCTCTGACCCAATTGTGATGGAAATGTCATTTGAGACTACAGTCAGCTCTTCAAGGGCTATCAGTGCAGGACATGTTGCAGAGACAGATATATCTCCCATAGGTTGCTACACCTCTGGAAGAGGCTTCAAAACCATGTCAAGCCGAGCACCTCCATGACACTGTTTCAGTTTCCTGTTTCCTGGATAACTTGATGTGATACTGTTAATATCTGCCCTGCAGTTTCCCTGCTTCTCACCTGGACATGGGTAGTTCTTGCTAGACAAATCTTGCCCATACATGATGTCTGACATCAAATTTATATTGGGATTTCCTGGCTAGGCTTCAAAACACCATCAGGTCAATAGCCTAGTAGCATCTTATGTATCTATGAAGCTATGGTGATGTACATGCCGGAAGTACTGTTATATTTATTACTGTTTTGATGAGAGTTGACTGCAGTGCATACTTAAAATCCTGATATCTGGATCTGATGTTGTGATGTCTGATGCTCACCACAACTCTGTAATAAAAATAATTACTGAGACAATTTCAAATGGTATAATGCAAAATCAGTTGTTAACTTCGCAACACTTACAAGAATATCCACTGTAAAGAAGCAAAATGATGATGGTAGCACCTGTATAACTGGCCATGTGCAATGTAACTGACAGGTGCAATCATCAGTTCAATACCACACATGCAGATGTAATTAGCATTTATGTAAATAGTCACCCTGTGCATCAGACACATAGTTTACTATCCCTGACTACAAAAGGTAGATAACAGGGATATGGCACATTTATCATTACTTGCACAGGGTGTTGTATGTGGGTGCAGGAGGCCTAGGCTGACACAAAATGTGTGTGAGTGTGTGTGAATAAGGAAGTGAATCAGGCAAGATGAGCCATAGAAGTGTTGTCTGTGTGTGTCTGTAGATGCTTCAATGTAACACTGGTGTGTGAGTGTCTGCATGCACACAGCCAAGCTCAGTGCTAGCTCTACATGTTTGTGTGTTGGACAGATGTGAGCCATACATGGTAGACCTGACAGTTCATCTTTGTCACCCCTAACCATGAGAACTGGCTCTGCACTGGCACCTCCATGCCCGAGGTCAGATGCAGGGCTACTACCCGCAGGTGAGTGATGTCTGCTGGACATGCTTCCTTCACAGGAATGCCCAGGACCACAATGCCATTGCCTGCCACATCTGGGTGTGGACATCACACTTCCTGATGGAGCAGTGTAAGTACTGCCACTATGAGAGTGTGATCGGACATGGCCGTGTTGGATCACAACAGATGTAGTTGCTGACCTATGCCAACGAGGCCAGCGTTCCCCTCCCAGCAAACACTCCATCACAGACAATGTGCATTCTATGACAGATATTCCACACTCCATCACAGACACACCTCACTCCAATGTGTTACTTATCTGATCCATGAAATCAACAACATGGTGGAGGCAGTCAGGGATGTCATACTGTGCCAAATCTAGAACCCTGAGCATTTGTCTGAAGCACCTTTATAAATATGTCTGTGCCTCCATGACAGCTCTAAACATACATAGCATTACACATGAAGAGACTGCACTAGGTGCAAGAGGGACAGCAGGCCTCTTCCAAACACACCTATTGAGCCTCCTGTGTGGCACCTTACCAACAGTTTGGCTAAGGCCAGAGTTAACAGACTTTGAAGCTGCAATAGCTACACTTCCCTGTTCAATGTCCTCACCTTCCACCTGTCCGATATCTGTGGTGTCATTTGACTTTAGATGCATAGGCATACTGACTGTGTACAAGGACAATGAGGGGAGGGTTGCTGAGTGTCAACCTCTGTGTCATATTCAGCCTCTGCAACCCATGGCTGTGCCTCACTTTGGCCACCATTATCATCAGAGTCAGATGAAATGCTGACATTAGGTGGCACAGGGGACAGAGAACCACTTCCATGATCACCTGTGATAAAAGGAAGAAAAACATGAATACATTAATACCTGAACTGCTATGCTGCAATATATGCTAAACAATTTACACTGCTGTCACTATTACAGACAGTCATACATCTCAACATCTTAAAGCAAGAAATCTGGAGAAAGCCATAAATAATGGGTGGACAAAGACCCCAGAATAGGGACAATTATGAAATATTGCTTTTACAAATTTAGAAAGTTGATAGAATAACAGGTCTTGCTTTAGCATGCCATTTTTGAAGGGTATGAAGTCTGAAATGCAGATCTCTGTCATTATTTTATGTCTGCAATCTTTAATGGCATGTCAGTTTGTCAGAAGCTCACCATGATATGAAATACAGGCCAGACATATGAGTCTAAAATCTGGACATTCAGCAGATATCAGTACAGTTGACAGGTATGCAGACATTACAGCAATACATACAGCAGGCCTGAGAGGACACATTATCAGTTATCTTGTAATTTATCTGCAGTACTGACATAAATGTATCAATATCAGAATAGGGACAATTATGAAATATTGTATTATGCTTACCAACTGCAGGAGGCCTGTGTGTCTGAATTCCTGACGGTCCTAAAATGAGTTAAGGAAGAGGCAATGAGAACAGCACCACATTTAACAGTATAACAGGGGGTAATACCTTTACTCATCTATATTTACAGTAACTTAAATGTTAACAAGAATGTGGCTGACAACTTTAAAATAAGCTTAAAACTGCAGCCATCTTAAATTGCTTCACCCAAAAAACAACTTGACACACACATATATTGACACTATTTTAGAATGCCACAATATTCTAATGATGATCTAACAAAGCATACCTGGAAGCTCTTCTTGAGATTCAGAAGTGGTGCCCACGTTAAGAACGTATTGGGACATTGATTGCTGGAAGCTGTCCTGCGTGGCAATGTTTGCCAGGAATTACTCTGTAGTAGTGAGAGGGGTGATATGGCGATCATGTGCCACTGCAGTTGCACTCCTCCTTGCAGGTGTTATCATATTGTTGGATCTGTGATGCACCTGCTCATAAGCAGAACTCTGTCACCCAATATCATTTAGGTAGCAGACTAATTCATCCCACAGGGGTGTACTTTGAACCGTACTGTCCCACCCTCTGGACAGCATTAGTGCATGATATTGATGCAAGACCTCTATGATGAGGTCATTCTCTACCTCGGTAAATGGGGACCTCTGTTGAACAGACATTTTGTGTCCTGAAAGACAAGAAAATGATAACACATATAGGGATCACATAAGTACAAATAAACTGTTTATAGATATAGCAGTAAAGGAAAGCAGTCAATATTCCCCATTTGATGGACTTTAAAGATTCAACAGGGGTCAAAAACTAATGGGGAGCATACAAAACAAGGAGAGTAACAAAAGAAAAATAACCTTGGTTGAGCCATAACAGATACTCAGCTATGCTCACCCACCCAAAATAACAATCCATTCTAGTTTACGTCATAGCAGAAACTCATATTTGCCCCCCCCCCAAACAAAATGACAGGCTAAGGACCAATTGTGCTAACCAAACAACTGTAAAATGCTAAAAGTGCTATCAAAGGACCTTTCCATGAAACGTGTACATAGTTATCACACAACATTACAATTTCAGCCTACTTTACATCCTCTGTAACTCTGAAATGGCTTCAAAAATAAGGCCTTACCATGATTACGGTTCTAAAAAATGCATACACATTATTCTTAACTACATTTCGGCATATCCATTATGTATGTAACAAAACGGATACATACCTGCTAGAGTACAATGCTCCACTGTAGAGATATAGTGTTAAAAATAAATGTGTCACCGAGTTAAACAATGCACTAACTCTCATGCAAATCAGTTTGACTTACTACACATTTGCCATTTTATAATGGAGTACATTAGTAATGGATTGCATCTGTCTTAGTCTGTGCTTCAGAGATGCTAATTATAGTGTAAGCAGCTTAACTGCATGCTACTTAACCAATCTTGTAGAGCTACTCAACAAGATATAAAGCATCCATGCTGACTCCATGCAGTTTTGTCTGGATTGGGAAATAGTGGAGTATAGACGCAAAGTAATAACAAACCGATTGTTAGTAGCTGCTGCTTTTTCAATACATTTGTGTGTGCTACAGGCTGAAGTCAATGCTGCTGTTGCTGCCAATAGCCATAGACAGAGAAGGTGAAGACTTTGCAGGCCAAGGACACAGTACAGGAACTGTGTCATCTCTGGCAGCCTTGACTCACACCCAGACCCAAATGAAGGGAATCCATCACAGTGGAAAATAAGGTATGTGTTGAACTTAAAATCTTAGCCACAGGTATCTTTCACAGACTAACAGGGGATATGCTTGATATGTCATAGGCATCAGCATCCAAGATCTCCCAAACATTCCTGCATGCTATACTAAATCATGGCAGAAATCATGTATATTTTACCATTAGTTCTGCGGAGAGAATCACATGACTGGTACAATTGTATCATGTATAGTACTACCCTGTAGTAATGTGTGCCATACTTTGCTGACAGGTACACATGAAATCACCCGGGGAACTGGGTAGGGTCTACATTAACCATAATGTCTACCACTCAAACAACTGCAAAGTCATGTATAATGTCATGGGAATCATCTGGAATGTGTGTGCTGGCAACCCTGGCAGTTAACATGACTCCCACATGTAGCACATCTCCCAACTGCACCAGATGTGTGCTATGCAGGATATCTCACAGGGTCATTTAGAGGTGGATGCATGCTATGCACTGGAGTCATAGTTTCATAGTTTCATAGTAGTGTACTAGGCTATCTGCCCTGGGGCACTTACAAGCCTAGCCAACAATGATGTGGCTTACGCCACCCCATATTATACAGTTGCACCTCTCTAGTAGTGACACATGTGGGACCCCATTATTTAGTAAACTATACCTCTGTCTAGTAGTGACACTGAGGAGATTCCCGGGGTAAACTTACGATCTCCCATCCATGCATCGAGATTTTTCTTTAACAGTGCCAATGAAGGGCTCTGTCTCACATGAACTGGGATTTTGTTCCAGAGTACGGGTAACCTCTGTGTTATGAATCTATCCCTCCAGCATGTTTTATTCATATTTGTGCAGAGGTTGAAATCTTTAGCTCGCGTGGTTCTGGTGGATCTGGATTTTTGAGATGGACCATGTCGATCAGTTCTTGGTTGGACATGGCCCTATATGTTAGGCCCAAATCACCTCTGAGCAGGCGGTATGCTACTGAATAGAGCTGGAGTTTCTTTAATCTAGCTGGATAAGGCACATGTTTGAGACCCATGATCCTCTTGGTGAGGTACTTCTGGGGTCTTTCCAGTTGTTGCATGTGCCGGGTGAGATACATCCCAAATGGAGCATTATATTCAATCATGGGCCTGACAAGGGAGGAATATAGAGGTACAATGACCTCCTTTGATCTGGATGAGAATCCCTTCATGATGAGATGGGCAAGGTAGAATGTCTTTCTGACCACTTTGGCAACATGGTTGTCAAAGGAGAGGTCACTATCGACTTGAGTCCCCAGGTCTCTGATTACTTCTTCCGTACTCAGTGGGTTATTGTCTATGTGATAATTTGTGGGTACTTTGTTTTTCCCAAAGGGGATGACTATACATTTTTTGGCATTAAGTTTGAGGCCATGATTCCGGCACCAGTTGTCTGTTTCAGTGAGACCTTTCTGTAGGATGTGTGTGTCAGCAGGTGAATCAACTATGGCACCCAGTTTGCAGTCATCTGCAAACTTTGTCAGCCATAATCCTCCCATATTTGCTTTCACATCCGAGAAGTAAATGCCGAATAAGAGTGGTCCCAAGACTGAGCCCTGTGGGACACCACTCATGACTGGTTTTGAATCTGACATGGCTCCAGCAATTTTGACCTTATGGGTTCTGTTTTTTAGCCAGTTTGCTACCCATCTTGTGACATATGGATTTACATTTAGGCTGCTGAGCTTGTCTATGATGCCAGAGTGTGGTATCGTGTCAAAGGCTTTAGCCAAGTCTAAGTAGGCAGTGTGGACAGCCTTGCCCTCGTCGATGGCACTAGTGACTGTCTCGAAGAAGTCAACCAGGTTTAAGAGGCAGGATCTGCCTTTTACAAAACCGAACTGGGTGGGATCAAGGGTCTGCAGATCTCCAATATCGCCATTTATGAGTTCCATGATGATTCTTTCCATAGCCTTGCAGACCAGGCTGGTCAGACTTAGTTACCAGGGTCAGTAGAATTTCCCCCTTTGTGGAGTGGGACCACTGTTGCTGTGCGCCAGTGTTCAGGTACATATCCTGTAGTGAGGCTAAGATTGAATAGCGTTTTTAGGTGCGGGTTGAGTTCATCTTGAAGTTCACGTAACACGCAACCGGGGATACCATCGGGTCCCATAGATGCTGTGTTTTTTGCTTTGTTGAGTGCTGATTTCACCTGTATGTCTGAGATGACAGGTTGGTTACATTCAGCAGGGATAATTACTACATCTTTAGGGGGTGAGGGAGGGGAGAAATTTGCACTGAACCTATCTGCCAGAATATTGGCAATGTCGGTAAGGTCAGTGAATTTTTTGTCATTGTGTACCAACTCAGAGCATATCTGAGAATTTCCTCCCAAGGTTCTGACATAATTGAAGAAGGCCTTGTGATTGTCTTTGGTATCCTTGGCAATCTTTCTCTCAAAGTTGGCTTTAGATGTTTTATGAGAGAACGTAGTTTTTACTTGTGCTGATCAGGGAAGCCTTTCCCTTGTGGGATTTGGCTTTGTCCTGCAGTAGCTTCCTTCTTTGTTGTACAGTTTGTTTATAGCGGGTCCACCAAACCGGGCGTTTTCCTTGGTGGAGAGGGTCTTGGTTTTAGTTGGGATTACTTGATCCATGCATTCTTGGTGATGTCCGTAGAAGGCTGTTGTGTAGGATTCAGCATTTTGGGATGTGGTTTCCATTAACCCAGTAGGCTTAAAGGATATCATTTCTGACTTAAGGAGTGTAAAGTCAGCTTTTGAAAAATTTTTCACTGTAGTCTTTTGTTCTGGGGTGGCGGTGGGATATGTACATCCAACGTGATCAGTTTATGGTCAGATCTTACTAGTGAGGGGTTTATATCCGGTGCGGAGCATTTGGACCCCATGTTTGTGATAATCAGGTCAAGTATATTATCTCTCCTCGTAGGAGAAGTGACCAGTTGCTCCATAGCATTTGAGTTAATGAATTCCAGGAATCTTTGGGCTAGGGTGTTAGGGCTAGAATAGTGGGCCCAGTCTATGTTGGGGTAGTTGAAGTCACCCAATATGATGGTGTTTGGTGTGACATTCATATCCTCCAGTGTTTTCAGGAATGCTTGATGGGATTCCTGGGATTGGGAGGGTGTTCTATAACATGCGACCAGTTGTATAGCAGTTTTGCCTATGGTGAGTAAAACTTGTATGGTTTCTGATGCTTCATGGTAGCCACCAATCGAGAGGTGTAGGTGTCCTTTATGAAAATGGACACTCCCCTCCTTTGTGGTTCGGCCTGAAACTTGAGGCGAAAAGCATGATATGAGGTATAGCCTGGTAGCGCTGGAGTGCTCTCAGGAGCCTTGAACCAGGTTTCAGTTACTGCACAGACATCGATGTTCTCCATACTGAGAAGTGCTTGAGTGCCTGCATCTTGAGATTTAGACTTCTGGCGTTGAGCAGCATTACCCTTAATTTTTTCCATTTTGTTTTTACGGAGGTTGATTTGTCTTTTGAGCATTGCCTAAAAAGGCACTATGGGGTGGCAAGAGCCTTGGCCAGTATCCGGAAGCCCAGTGGTGACAGGTGCAAGCCATCCCTTGCGGCAACGTGGCTTGTCGAGCATGTCATCCCAGGCTGACAGACATTGGATCCCCCTAGAATGACACCAGTGATTAAGCCAATTGTTAAAACTGATCATTTTGTCTTTGTACTGAGGCATCATTCTTGGTGAAGGCAGGATGCTGCTCAGGGTCAGGGTCATACCAGTCTGGGCTACATAATCGGAGAGCTCCTCAATGTCTCTTTTCATGTAGTCCAGGGAGGTACGTCTCAGGTCATTCACACCAGCATGGACAATGACTGCATCATACTTGTACTTGCTTTGGAGTGACCTGAGTGTGTGTGTAATGTGGCGGATCCTAGCTCCCAATAGGCAGCTCACTGTTACCCTCTCCTTATTCAGCCTGGTAAGTGGAACGTCAGTGTGTCTGACTATAGAGTCACCTATTACTAATGTCTCTGGCATAGTGTTTTGCCTTAGGGGCTGTGATTGTGTGACACACCTATTGTTTGAGGTATGTGTTGTAGGTGTTACGTTTTGTGGGGGTGTATTTCTGGGTGTCTGCTTTGGAGGCCTCTGTTGTTTTGGTAAGTTTTTTATAAGAGCCTCTGAGTATGTCTTTGTGTTCTTATGTGTTTGGTTTGTAGTGGTGGTGGTTTTATGTGTGATCGGTTTTGCTTCGGGTGTGGGTACCTTCTCCTCCTGTCTGGTCTTGCCAGTCCTGAGTTGAGAGAGTTCAGCCTCCAGTCTGGCTATATAGTTGCATCTCTCACAAGTATTTGTGTTAGTAGGAAGGAGGAGAGGGTTGTCTGTGTACATGAGACAATTGTAACATTGTCTTAAGATTCCCAGGTTAACCAGCTGAACAAGAGAGGATGCTAGTGGTCTACCACTCGACATACTAGAATATTATAAGGAGTGCTGTGCCTTTAAGGGAAGTGGGTATTCACAGAGGGTAGTGAATGGCTGTAGAGCTTACTTTAGTATAAGAGTGCTTACTTTATTATAAGAGTGCTTGCTAAGACTAGAAGTCCGAAAACAAGTGCTAATATATACAGCTAAATAGACTGAGTACAGCTTTCTAACTGAACAATTGAAGAGCCGACTAGGCGGAGCCAGAAATAGTTTTAACCTGTATAACCGCTGCTGCTATGCCAACCACGGAAAATGCCCTGTGGCGGATTTTTATACAGGGAACTTGAAAAGAGCTAGAAATGGTCCAAAGCAACCAATAATTTACAGCTCAAGTGCTGAGGTCACTTCCCCAGGGACAGATAGGCTGCTCAAGGCTCCCCACTCCCACTGGTGAGCTCAGAAACTTCCTTCTATCCAAGTAAGGCAATGGCCAACACAGGAACTACACACAGCCCAGAATACAGCAAAGCCTGTATACTGGTCCAAACTAGTCGAGCAAAGGCGGAAAACAAGGAGTATTTTTTTGTTTTTGTTTTTCAGGAAAGCACACAGAAATGCAATTAAGCAAACAGTAAAATCGATTTACACAGGCTAGCACACTTTAGTGGGCAGCCTCAGCAATTAAATTAACAAAAACAGTATTAATCGACAAGAGTCGACCAAAATGCTACTTTTAAGTGCAGATACTTCAGAAATCAGCAGATAGACACAAAAACAGTTATAGCTAGTTAAATGAAAGCCAGAGAGGACAATGCAGATAAAAAAAGCCAAAAAATACTTAAATCTGGAAAGTGGTCGCTTCTTTCAGTTCTCTGTTGCCAGGACCCTCTGCAGGACCACGTGGAGCTCTGCTTGGGTATATAGCCAGAAAAAACGCCCTGAGGCGGATTTTTATACAGGGAACTTGAAAAGAGCTAGAAATGGTCCAAAGCAACCAATAATTTACAGCTCAAGTGCTGAGGTCACTTCCCAGGGACAGATAGGCTGCTCAAGGCTCCCCACTCCCACTGGTGAGCTCAGAAACGTCCTTCTATCCAAGTAAGGCAATGGCCAACACAGGAACTACACACAGCCCAGAATACAGCAAAGCCTGTATACTGGTCCAAACTAGTCGAGCAAAGGCGGGAAAACAAGGAGTATTTTTTTTGTTTTTGTTTTTTCAGGAAAGCACACAGAAATGCAATTAAGCAAACAGTAAAATCGATTTACACAGGCTAGCACACTTTAGTGGGCAGCCTCAGCAGTTAAATTAACAAAAACAGTATTAATCGACCAGAGTCGACCAAAATGCTACTTTTAAGTGCAGATACTTCAGAAATCAGCTAATAGACACAAAAACAGTTATAGCTAGTTAAATGAAAGCCAGAGAGGACAATGCAGATAAAAAAGCCAAAAATACTTAAATCTGGAAAGTGGTCGCTTCTTTCAGTTCTCTGTTGCCAGGACCCCTCTGCAGGACCACGTGGAGCTCTGCTTGGGTATATAGCCAGAAAAACGCCCTGAGGCGGATTTTTATACAGGGAACTTGAAAAGAGCTAGAAATGGTCCAAAGCAACCAATAATTTACAGCTCAAGTGCTGAGGTCACTTCCCCAGGGACAGATAGGCTGCTCAAGGCTCCCCACTCCCACTGGTGAGCTCAGAAACTTCCTTCTATCCAAGTAAGGCAATGGCCAACACAGGAACTACACACAGCCCAGAATACAGCAAAGCCTGTATACTGGTCCAAACTAGTCGAGCAAAGGCGGAAAACAAGGAGTATTTTTTTTGTTTTTGTTTTTCAGGAAAGCACACAGAAATGCAATTAAGCAAACAGTAAAATCGATTTACACAGGCTAGCACACTTTAGTGGGCAGCCTCAGCAGTTAAATTAACCAGAAAAACAGTATTAATCGACCAGAGTCGACCAAAATGCTACATTTAAGTGCAGATACTTCAGAAATCAGCAGATAGACACAAAAACAGTTATAGCTAGTTAAATGAAAGCCAAAGAGGACAATGCAGATAAAAAAGCCAAAAATACTTAAATCTGGAAAGTGGTCGCTTCTTTCAGTTCTCTGTTGCCAGGACCCCTCTGCAGGACCACGTGGAGCTCTGCTTGGGTATATAGCCAGAAAAAAACGCCCTGAGGCGGATTTTTATACAGGGAACTTGAAAAGAGCTAGAAATGGTCCAAAGCAACCAATAATTTACAGCTCAAGTGCTGAGGTCACTTCCCCCAGGGACAGATAGGCTGCTCAAGGCTCCCCACTCCCACTGGTGAGCTCAGAAACGTCCTTCTATCCAAGTAAGGCAATGGCCAACACAGGAACTACACACAGCCCAGAATACAGCAAAGCCTGTATACTGGTCCAAACTAGTCGAGCAAAGGCGGAAAACAAGGAGTATTTTTTTGTTTTTGTTTGTTCAGGAAAGCACACAGAAATGCAATTAAGCAAACAGTAAAATCGATTTACACAGGCTAGCACACTTTAGTGGGCAGCCTCAGCAGTTAAATTAACAAAAAAACAGTATTAATCGACCAGAGTCGACCAAAATGCTACTTTAAAGTGCAGATACTTCAGAAATCAGCAGATAGACACAAAAACAGTTATAGCTAGTTAAATGAAAGCCAGAGAGGACAATGTAGATAAAAAAAAGCCAAAAAATACTTAAATCTGGAAAGTGGTCGCTTCTTTCAGTTCTCTGTTGCCAGGACCCCTCTCATGGTTGATGAATCTTGTCAGAAAAACACACACACACACACACACACACACACACACACACACACACACACACACACACACACACACACACACACACACACACACACACACACACACACACACACACACACGAACACCTTAATGAGAAACACGGTCCAACTTGTAATGTCATAGAGCATATTTTTGAGCTACTGCAGTCACAGTGCCAGTTATTCCATATATCTGGCCAAGGATCCATTAAAATCCACACTGACATGTCCCACAATACTGATAGTATGTGGTATGCTACCCATGTTAATCTTGTGGAAACAGCACCAGCAGGATCAGCAAGAGGAAAGGGAACACATCCTCCCAACAATGCCAAGGTCAACACAGCCACAGGCCGATGATGAGTCATAGGTGGAACAGGCAGCTGGTGTGGTTGTAGATGGACATAGGCATGCACAGTATGTCTTTGCATTGTCTAGGAGACAAGCCATAGCACACCGACTCAACACCTAGGAGCCTAAAACCATTTTCCTACTTCGCCATACTTTTGTACTGGGAAAGCATTACAGAAAAAAGTTCGACAGTAAGGGTACACATTGCATTTTCTGACTTTTTGACTTTCCCTAAATCAGACAACAGGCAGGATGCCAAACAAACAGAGTAACCAGACCAACACAGTCTTGTAATTGCCACAGCAGGAACACATATTTGCTTTCACAAGCCCAGAAGGACAGACAATGCTTGTTTGTGACATCCAATCTGGCTTTCCTTAGTTAGCAGTTAATATCCTTTAACATTATAAGTGCAGTGATATAGAATGGTTTACACACTGTATGTCCTAGAGTACTGGTCAGATAACTGCCGGATGATCAAGGAGCACAGAAAGGTAAGACAGTGCTGCATATTTGCAAGCAAGAATCATAACAGCATGTATAATCACTAAGTGCAGTATTTTCAAAGATAAATATAACTAACATTTAATGTTTTACTATAACTGTACATTCTGTGTAATTTGCTTGTGTGTTGAAGGAGTCTTGTTGCTTGCCACAAAGGTGCTTGTGTGAAAAACAGGGTTAAGGCATCCATCCTGTGTTTTGAATGTGCATTGGATGGTGATTTGGATTCCAGACCTATGTAGGCATATTTCATGCATATTAACATATTGTACTGTGTCTGTCATACATTGATTTCTGTTTCTGCTTGTTATTACTTGTTATTTTCTCTTACTTTTTTGGGCCACTCTGCATGGTGCTGTGCTTAGCACAGATGGCTTTGCCTATACTCAGCTGTTTTGCACGCACAACGGCAGTGCACAAACTGGATGATCAGACCACCCAGGTAGTAGACAGGACCCAGATATTTGAAAATAGACATTGGATGCATTCAAGTAATGCAATTGTGCATGAGGCAAACCTGCTAAGTGGCATTGTACTGTGTTTAACAGTGTGAACCTCAAAATAAATACTAATCTAGGAAAGTGGCATGTAACTTCTTGTGTGGCTGCTGATGTTAAGTGTTGGGCTGAAATCCACATGGTCCTGGGTTCAACTACAAAGACTGCTGCCTTTATTTTACTGTTGTGACCTTGCATTAGATAGCAATGAAATTAAACATAGACAAGCATTTCTGTCATTTGTCTTGTGGCAACAGCTGTAAGTGTAGTACTACCATACATGATGCTCAGGGTTTGAATACAACAGACTCCATTTTTGTAATGGTGGCCTACTTCACATTATAGTCCCTCTCAATTGTAGCAGCTGACCGAGTATTTCTTATATCAGAATTATTTTCCTGATGGCTGACACATTAATATTGTGTCAGTTATGCACTTATGTATTAATGTCTGTATTGGTTACCATCATGCAAACATGTTGCCCATGTTTGAGTGATGGTAAGCAACACTCACCATTTTCAAGTGTTCCAAAAATCCAAAAGTGTGTACTCCCAGTATCTGTGATAACTGGAATTGTCAGGAAATATCATTATAGAATGGTCTTCATCTACATTAGACATGGCTGGTGTTTGTGGAGATGTTCTGAGATTTTGGTCTCAAAAGTGGGGTGTGCAGGAGTCCAAAGTGTTTGTGGGACAACTAGTGAATGAGTATTGTCTCCAGCTGTTGCAGGAGCACTATTATGGATGCAATTACAAATCAGATGCAAGCAATAGTTTGGCCCAGGATTTGTCCAGTGCTACCAGTATCCCCTCCACTGGCAAACAGTGTATAAATCACTACAGAGACCTCAGGATGTGGACGAGGGATACCCTCAAACATTGGATCAATGAATGTCAGACTGGTGGCACTCCACAGATGTGTAAGTATTGCTTATAGGCACTACTTGTAATAGTTAGCAACTGCATTTGTTTAGGATTGGTATTCTTAATGGTATTCTGTTGTGTTCTGCTTTTTCCACAGCTCATGCAGATAGACTGCTGAATCTGTGAAATTATGAAGCAAGATTGGCACAGATGCAAGATGCAAGTGGTATGTATACATCCAGACAGTACTGTTATTTTAGCATTAAGAGTAAAGGCAGCTTACTGTGCTAAACACTTGTATCACATCAGGTATGCATGTATCAATTGTAAAGGAAATGTATGCATGCATTAGTCTGTAAGATAAAACAACAGTCCAGTATTCCAGAGTAGTCAGAGGTTGTCAACTCAAAAAACACACTTCCCAACTATACAATACTGTTAAGGTTTGCATCAATATCACAATGTAATTTAAGACCTATAAACCAGGGACAAAAATAGCCTGCTGAAGATTGTCATCAGTATAATTGGAACAAGCATATGTGCAATATATACACATATCCATGATTGCTTGATGCAATTGGTAATATACTATGCATCAATTATGAGCTTGGTTGTCTTAGTGTAAAAAGTTAAGAGTTGGTATTGTTAAAAGTAAAGGTAGCAGAATTTCACTTCACAACTGTTTAGATATTTGCAGAATGTCCAGATTTGTATTTCACATGTTTGATATGTTCCTCATAAAATGTGTGGTTTCTGAGAAATCACTTGTCCCAAAAAAAAAAAAAAAATTATCATCCCATACAAAGCTCTCCATTTCACATACATGTCTACTTGACACACTTAATCTGGTCCAGTTGGCTTCACAACACAATTATGTTATCAACCCTCTCTCTGGAAGTGACAGTCCAAATTCAGCTAAGATTCTGTACATATTCTCATTTGTTACTGTTGAAGAAATGGATAGCTATGGTTCTTTCCTACACCCTTCTTGCACATTTCTGCCTTCCTTTCACTTTTTGCACACAGATTCTCTAAAGAAAAGAAATGGGGAAGACATGAAAGTGGTGAAATGGGAAG
Organism: Protopterus annectens; assembly: GCF_019279795.1. NCBI lineage: Eukaryota > Metazoa > Chordata > Ceratodontiformes > Protopteridae > Protopterus > Protopterus annectens. The sequence continues at coordinate 246,718,036 of NC_056734.1, forward strand.
CAAATGGGGGTAAAACAAAGTGAAAGGGGGGGATATGCAGGAAGGGTGTAGGAAAGAACCATAGCTATCCATTTCTTCAACAGTAAAAACTGATCAGATGTATACAGTATTAGCTGAAATTGGACTGTCACCTCCAGAGACAGAGATGACCACAACACAATCATGTTGTATAGCCAATTGGACCAAATCAAGGGTGTCATGAAGACACATGTGTGAAATAGACAGCTATGTTTGGGAATATATATATATATATATATATATATATATATATATATATATATATATATATATATATATATATATATATATATATATATATATATATATATATATATATATATATATATATATTTATATAGTTCCCAAAACATACTCCAGCACTGTTATGCAATAAAATGTAGCAAAATGCAAATAAATCTTGGAAATCACAAAATACTTATTCTTCCATGTTTATTCAACTCCACAGTCCAAGCCACAGACCGGTTTCACACCACTGGCATCATCAGTGTAGTAACCCACAATGCATACCTTCAGATAAATAGTTATAATATATTTATATATTTTTGTGACAGGTGCCCCTTTTTTCTTTCTGACAGGGAGAGGGGAATGTTGGGATAGGGATCTAGCATAGCCAAACCTGTTTGTGCTAAGTGGTGTATCAAGCAAACAATGCCCCTTCCATCACCCACTAAAGTAAGGAGAAAACAAAAAAGGGAAATACAGTTTGTTACTACACAGGAGGTATGCCTGCAGAGGTCTGAATTTCAAACCTCACTCCAATGTGCCTTCAGAAAACAGGATGAGTGCCTTATCCTTGTTTGCCACACAAACAGCTTAGCTTGGCAGCACACAACTTTAAGTTATCCATCACACAACAATCTTCCACAATGTATTTTAACTGATATCAAGCCAGCAGCTATTTATATTACATGTATTGTATATGAAATAGCTTTGGATGTACTGCACTTAGTGATCACACCACCTGTTAGGACTATTGCTTGAAATTATACCAATCTGTGTTGCTTGGCCATTCAGCAATCTGACCAATATTCAGAGATATGCAGTGTGAAAGCCAGTCTACCTCATTACCTTACATTGTATGTGCATATTAACTGGGAATAGTATGATATGCAGTTGTCGGCAAAGGAAGGCCAGGTTGGATGGCAAAAAAAAGCATACACTGCTCTTTTGGTGGTGGGAGTAAAGGTGAATTCCATGCAGGGTACACTGTTCTTTCAAGGGGTGGGCCAAGCTGAGGTCTTATGGCACAACTTATCTATGTAAAGTTATTCCATTACAAAGATAAATGCTAAACTGAGGCCATGCACTAATCACCAGTACTTTGAAGAGTTCTGAATGTGTGAATCTTGCATGGCTGAAGACTACTACTTTCTAGGGTTGCCACCTATCCATTTTTTTGGACTATCCAGAAATCAAATTGATTCTCTGGGAGTCTGGAAAACACTGTACAAACTCTGGTATTATGTTTCAAAAAATGAATAGACCATCAGAGTTTGTTAAAACATCTGATTTACTATGCATTTTTACAGAAAAGCATAGTAAATTGGGTGAAAGCAGGGACCAGGAACAGAAAAAGAGGACATTCCCATCCACTGATGTCACAGCAACATCACAAAATGGGCAGAACACAGGCATGGGAGGGGCTGGGGAATGGGCATGTTTATGGGTGATGCAAAGGGTGTGGCCTTAAAAGGGTTTTAGCCACAATGAAAGATGGCAACCCTGCTACTTTCTTATGGACACATACAAGTGAAAGAACTCTCTGCTGTCACATGTTACTTGACTTTCTGTACACATCTCCCACCTTTTACCTGCTTACTGTACCATGTGATAAAATACAAGTACATGTCATAATAGTATGATATATTACAGTACATGTTCCGGACTTACCTTGCAAATGTTATATCTGTACCCCACACTTTTTGAAATCCCTAGGAAGAACAGCATGGAGTCTGCATGGATGCTTTATATCTTGTTGAACAGCTTCACAAGATCGGTTGATTAGCTTATGCAGTAATTATCATCTCTGGAGTGTAGCTATCATTTCTAAGACTTTTGGATTAAGCACTTGGGCTTCAGACCAGTTGTTTTACATTAGGAATGTTTGTGGCCTGCACTGTGGTGGCAGGACAGATAGCTTACATCCTTCTAAGTTGGGAACTGCTGATTGAGGGCTCAGTGTCTGTTATTCTAAAAGTGTATTAATTCTGGTTTAAGCACTTGGGCTTCAGGCCAGTTATTTTACATTAAGAAGGATCATGGTCTGCACTCTTGTGGGAGGAGAGGCTGGACTCTGCCCTTCTGAGCTGGGAATTTCTGGTTAAAGGCTAATAGTGCCTGCATATTCTAACTGTTTCTTACTGAAATTGGTACACCTTGTTTGCTGTAGCATAGACTAGATCCAGGCCTGCTGAATCTAGCTTTGTTTGTATGCTTGTTGTTTGTTTATTTCCCTGAAACGCTAATTCCACCTAAAGCATGGCCTTTTAGCACTTCTGTGGATCCATAGTGATATCTGCATTGCTTACTGTACTTATTTCCTTGTTTCACTTGAAAGAAAGTTACTGTTTGTCGTTTTTGCATTTAAGTTACCTGTAACACATTGCATTTAAGTTACCTGGCACTTGCTCACTAAAGCAATTATATAAGTCAGCTCTAAAAAATTAAAAGCACTACACCCTCTCTAACTCCCCTTGAGTACCTTGTTCCCCATTGGCCCTTTTTTTCAATTATAAAGGAATTCCCAATACTATTCTAGCATGTCCAAAGGTCAGTTGTCAATCTCCTCTCCGGTCCAGCTGGTGAATCTGGGAATCTTGAGGCAATGTTACAACTGCCTCATGTACACAGACAACCCTCTCCTCCTCCCAACAAATTCCAACACATGTGAGAGATGCAACCATATAGCCAAACTGGAGGCTAAGCTCTCTCAACTCAGTACTGGCGTAACCAGTCAGGAGGAGAAGGAAACCACACTCACTACAATTCCAGTCTCACATAGACCTACCACGACAACAAACCAAAGACATAAACACACAAAAACATACTCGGAGGCTCTAAATAAAAATCTGCCTAAGCAGCAGAGACCTCCAAAGCAGACACCCAAGCAACCGCTACCCCAAAACAAAACACATGCAACACATAGCTCACAAAGCCAGTGTGCCAAAAAGTCACAGCCCTTAAGGCTAAACAACACACCTGATACACTTGTAATAGGTGACTCTATCATCAGGCACACTGACGTCCCGCTCACCAGGCTGAACAAGGAGAAGGTCACGGTGAGCTGCCTATCGGGTGCTAGGATCCACCACATAACACAAACACTCAGGTTACTCCAAGGCAAGTACAAATATGACTCAGTCATTGTCCATGCTGGTGTGAATGACCTGAGATGTACCTCCCTGGACTTCATGAAAAGAGACATAGAGGAGCTCTCTGACCATGTAGCCCAGGCTGGTATGACCCTGACCTTGAGTAGCATCTTACCCTCACCAAGAATGATGCCACAATATGAAGACAAGATGATCAATTTCAACAATTGGCTTAAGTATTGGTGTCATTCAAAGGGGATCCAATGCCTGTCAGCCTGGGATGACATGCTCGACAAGCCACGATGCTTCGCTAGGGACGGCTTGCACCTGTCAACCCTGGGCTTTTGGATATTGGCAAAGGCTCTTGCTACCCTCATAGTGCTTTTTTTAGGCAATGCTCAAAAGACAAACCCACCTCCATAGGTATCACAAGGGATAAGAAACTAAGAGTAATGCTACTCAATGCCAGAAGTCTAAACCTCAAGATGAATGCACTCAAAACTCTCCTTAGCATGGAGAACATCGATATCTGTGCAGTAACAGAAACCTGGTTCAAGGCTCCCGAGAGAACCCCAGCACTACCAGGTTATACATCATACCATGCTTTTCGGCCCCAAAACTTGGACCGAACCACAAAAGGAGGGGGAGTATCAATATTCGTCAAAGATACCCACACCTCCAGGTTGGTGGCACAGCATGAAGCATCAGAGACTATCCATGTGCAACTAACAGTGGGTAAAACTGCCTTCCAGTTTATAGCCTGCTACAGACCACCCTCCCAAACACAGGAACCCACCTCGGCCTTCCTGAGAATACTGGAAAATATGAAGGTCTCTCCAAACACCATTATATTGGGCGACTTCAACTAGCCAAACATAGACTGGGAGCATTACTCTAGCTCCAACACCCTAGCCCAAAGGTTCCTAGAATTTATAAACTCAAATGCTATGGAACAACTTGTTACCACTCCCACAAGAGGGGAAAACATACTGGACCTGATCATCACCAACATGGGGACACTATGCTCCAGACCAGAAGTGTATCCCTCACTGGTAAGATCAGACCATAAACTAATCTCACTGGATATTCACATCCCGACCCCACCCCCTGCCCAGAAAACCACAGTGAAAAACTTCTCTAAAGCAAATTTCACACGCCTCAAAACCGAGGCGGAATCCTTCAAAGCCCCAGTGCCTGTGGAAAATACGTCCCAGATGGCAGAATCCTTTATAAACGCATTCTATGAACACCTTCAGGAATGCATGGATCATGCAATCCCAAATAAAACCAAGACCCAATCCTCCAAAGGCAGACGTCCTGTCTGGTGGACCCCAGCCATAAACAAACTATACAATAGAAGGAGGAAGCTACTACATGATAAGCAAAATCCCAAAAAGGGAAGGCATCTCTGATCAGTATTAGCAAAAAACTACGGGCACTCATAAAATCGTCTAAGGCCAGCTTTGAGAGAAAAATTGCACAGGACACTAAGGATAATCACAAGGCTTTCTTTAGTTATGTTAGGAACCTGGGTGGGAATTCCCAGATATGCTCAGAATTAGTCCAAAATGACAAAAAATACACCGAGCCCACAGACATTGCCAACATCCTAGCTGACAGGTTCAGTGCAAACTTCTCCCCCACCAAAAGGGCAAATATCTATCCCAACAGAGTGCTGCCCCCCTGACATCTCAGATGCTCAGGTAAGAGCTGCCCTCTCCAAATCAAAAAACACAGCATCAATGGGACCAGATGGTGTCACGGGCTGCGTCCTACATGAACTCCAAGAAGAGCTAAACCCAAACATAAAACTACTGTTCAATCTTAGCCTTACTACAGGATATGTACCCAAAGAGTGTCATACAGCAACAGTGGTCCCTCTCCACAAAGGTGGTGCCTCAACGGATCCTGGAAACTATCACCTCATAAGCCTGACTAGCTTGGTCTGCAAAGCTATGGAAAGGATCATCATGGACCTCATAAATAAAGATATTGGAGACCTACAGACACTGGATCCTACCCAGTTTGGCTTTGTTAATGGCAGATCCTGCCTCTTAAACCTGGTCAATTTCTTTGAAACAATCACCAAGGCCATTGATGAGGGGAAGGTGGTCCACACAGCCTACCTGGACCTCGCAAAAGCCTTCGATACAATACCCCACTCGGGCATTATAGATAAGCTCACCAGCTTTAATATAAACCCCTATGTCACTAGATGGGTTGCAAACTGGCTCAAGGATAGAACCCACATGGTTAGAATTGCTGGAGCCATGTCAGACTCCAAACCACTTACAAGTGGCGTCCCACTAGGCTCAGTCCTGGGACCTCTCTTGTTCGGTATATATTTCTCGGCGGTACAGGCCAACACGGAAGGACTGGGGCTGACGAAGTCCGCAGATGACTGCAAACTGGGTGCCATAATCAACTCTCCAGCCGACACAAGCATCCTCCAAAAGGGCCTCATAGAAACAGACAACTGGTGCCAGAGCCATGGCCTCAAGCTAAATGCCAAAAAGTGTATAGTCATCCCCTTTGGCAAAAACAAAGTGCCCACAAATTACCACATAGGTGGTAATCCATTAAGTACAGAAGAAGTCATTAGGGACCTGGGGACCCAAGTTGATAGCAATCTCTCATTTGACAACCACGTGGCCAAAGTGGTTAGAAAAACATTTTATATAGCCCACCTAATCATGAAGGGATTCACATCTAGATCCGGGGAGGTCATCGTGCCTCTTTACTCATCCCTCATCAGGCCCATAATTGAGTACAATGCCCCTTTTGGGATGTACCTTACCAGACACCTGCAGCAACTGGAAAGACCCCAAAAGTACCTCACCAAGAGGATCAAAGGGCTCAAACAGATGCCATATGCTGCCCGGTTAAAGAAACTCCAGCTCTACTCAGTGGCATACCGCCTGCTCAGAGGCGATCTGTGCCTGATGTATAAAGCCATGTCCAACCCGGAATTAATGGACATGCTGCACCTCAGAAAATCCAAATCCCATCAAGCTACGCTCGAGAGACTTAAACCTCAGCACTGAAATAAATAGGACATGCTGGAGGGACAGATTCATAACCCAGAGGCTCCCTTCACTCTGGAATAAAATTCCAGTCCAGGTTAGGCAGAGTCCCACATTGATGCTCTTCAAGAGGAATCTTGATGAGTGGATGGGAGATCGTAGGTTTACCCCGGGTATCACTTCTGTGTCACTGTTAGACAGAGGCACAGTATACTAACCTCAAAAAAAGGCATAGCAAAATTAATTTAAAATGGGTGGCGAAAGCCAAACACACTCTGGCTAGGCTTATAAATGCCCTAGGGCAGATAGCCTAGTATGAACCTATGAACCTATGGAGCACAGACTAAGACAAATGCAATTCATTAAAAATGTCCTCCATTATAAAAGGCAAATGTGTAGCTAGCCAAACTGATGTTGAGAAGAGTTAGTACATTGTTGAACTCACTAAGACAACCATATTTCTTCACAGTATATCCCTACAGAGATGAATTGCACTCCATTAGGTATGTTCCCATTTTGTTACCTACATAATGCATATACTGGAATGTAGTTAAGAATAAATCTGACATAATTGCTTTCACATTTTAATATGTATGCATTACTTACAAGTGTAATGATGGCATGGCCTTGGTTGTCAAGCCATTTCCGTGGTACATAATGATAATACCTGAAAAAGGGATGCTGTGTTATAAATATATACATGTTACATAGACAGGTCTTTTAATAGCACAAGTTTAAAAGCCCACGTTTGCACTTGTTTCCCATCTTTCTTGTAACTAGTCTAGTCCAGATACAGATTTGGTTCTGAGCCACCCAAGCCTTTCTGTGTTGGAGGGAAGCCTTCTAGCTTATCAGTGGGAGTGGTAAGCACTAGGTAGCCTATCTACCACAGGAGGAGTGGTTTCTTGCCCAGAAATTGTAGTGTATTGGCCATTTGGGCAGTTTTTCCATCCCTTTCAACTTTTTGGTTTAAAAGCCTGTGTTTTTGCAGGTTTACATGTGTTTAAGCTCCGCCTAGTGGCGCCAAACTGAGGTAATTATTACTGGTGCCAGAAAGTCTGATATTCAATTTTTCCCTTCTCTTGCACTTCAAATAGCTTAATCGCTTTGCACTTCAACAGGTTTTTGAAGCAATTATTGTAGCACACCTAAGTGCCATCAGCACTAGTTGTTCTTCATGAAAATAGCTCCAGTACTTTGTAGTTATGACCACCTCTCCTAACATGATTAAAGGGCAGTTCCCTGTGCTTTCTCCTATTAACCTGGTGCACTTAGCCATTCTGTGGCAGTGTAGCAACTCCCTCATGTACACAGACAACCCTCTCCTCTTACCTCCCAACACTCAGACTTGTGAGAGATGCACTTATATCACCAAATTGGAAGCTACTGACTCTCCAGGTAAGAATGGACTAGCTGGTCAAGAGGAGAAGGTCAACACCTGCACCACACCACATGGAACACATAGCCCTTCAGAACATGCACCATCACATCTCTCACATAAAAACGCAAACCACACACCCACCTTTGTGGAGGCACTCAATAGAAATTTACCCAAACAGCAGAGACCTCCAAGACAGAAACACACTTGACCACCACAACACAGCACAAACCACAGGACACATAGCTGACCTCCACAGTGGGTTCCTATTACATGATCGAAGATGCATTCTGTTGAATGCATTTTGATCAAATGTAAAAGAACGAAAAGGCAAAATAGCTAAGTGGCTTTTAAGCAAATTCTTTCCTTGGGAAACAATTTGCTTGGATACTTCCATTACTTTGCCATTTTTGGCACTGTAGTGCGATCTCAGAGTTGGTATATTTAAGTAAGGGTGATATGGGGGGCACAACTCTCCACATCGGGGGTGTGGAGGGCAAAGCCCCCCACTTTATGTAATGTTTTTAAGTTTTTTTTTTTTTGGAACAGCGATTTTTTCCCTTGGAAAAAAAAAATCACTGTTCTGAGGTTTTGACATTGTAAGCTTTCACTTACATGGGGTTGATTAATCATCATTTGCTTTTTTAAGCATTCAATGATGCAATATAGACCCCCACAGTGTGCCCCTCAACCTAATCTCCTAAGGCTAAACACCTTGCCCAATACACTAATAAGTGACTCAATAGTGCGACACACATATGGCCCACTCACTAGGTTGAATAAGTTGAAGGTAACAGCTATCAGGTGGCAGAATCCAACACATAACATATGCACTCAGGTCACTCCACAACAAGTACAAGTATGACTCTGTCATTGTCCATGTAGTTGTGAATGACCTGAGATGCACCTCCCTGGACTACATGAAAATAGACATGGTGGAGCTCTCGGATTATGTGACCCAGCCAGGTATGACTCTAGCCCTGAGCAGTATCCTACCATTATGCAGAATGGTATCACAGCACAAACAAAAAATGACTGACTTCAACAATTGGCTAAGTTTCTGGTGTCATTCTAAGGGAATCCAGTATATATCTGCTTGGGATGACAAGACTGAATCAAACACAGGTGATACTGTTTCAGAATACAACTCTATAGAAAACAAATACTTGACACACCAAATACTTTAATGCAAAGCTTTCGGGTCTACACCCTTCATCAGTACATAATAAAATCATTATTTTCAAACTTTAAATAGGAGAAATAATTAATCACATGATACAGCCAGCCTAATTACCTAACTATCAATTAAAATTTAGAAAGATAGATAATAAAATTTAGTATAAAACTTCCATACATTTAACCTAAAATCCAACTATACTCAAAATTACAAATAACATTAATAAATGCATATAGCGCAGTACATTTAATCATAAAATAAAAATTAATAATACATACAACACATATAAAGATAACATCCTTCCATAGTTAATAAAATCAAATACTCTCTCTCTGCCTTTTCAGCAATACTGGCTTAAAACTAACAGCATTATTGAGGCCAGGTTTTACGTCTGCTTGTAATCTAACAATCCACTCATACTCTTTCAGCTCCAATGTATTATTCATATCTCCCTTCCTTACTCCCATCTCGATGGTACACATAACCCTAAACTTAAATTTATGTCTCTCACCTTCTTCCACGATATGTTTGCTCAAAGCATTTGTTAATATTTGTCTTCTTATCTCTATAATGCTGTTAGTCTTAAGCCAGTATTGCTGAAAAGGCAGAGAGAGAGTATTTGATTTTATTAACTATGGAGGGATGTTATCTTTATATGTGTTGTATGTATTATTAATTTTTATTTTATGATTAAATGTACTACGCTATATGCATTTATTAATGTTATTTGTAATTTTGAGTATAGTTGGATTTTAGGTTAAATGTATGGAAGTTTTATACTATATTTTATTATCTGTCTTTTTAAATTTTAATTGATAGTTAGGTAATTAGGCTGGCTGTATCATGTGATTAATTATTTCTCCTATTTAAAGTTTGAAAAGAATGATTTTATTATGTACTGATGAAGGGTGTAGACCCGAAAGCTTTGCATTAAAGTATTTGGTGTGTCAAGTATTTGTTTTCTATAGGGATGACATGACTGACAGACCTCGTTGCTTTGCCAGAGATGGGCTGCATCTGTCACCCCTGGGCTTCCTGGTACTGGCTAATTCTCTTGCCACCTCTATAGTGGCTTTTTTAGGTGGTGTTCCAAAGACCAAATTACCACCATAACAGCTACAAATAAAAGCAATCTGAGGGTCATGCTGCTCAATGCTAGAAGTCTAAATCTCAAGATGTACTCACTCAAAGCACTCCTCAAAATGGAGAAGATCAACATTTGCGTTGTAACAGAGATTTGGTTTAAAGCGGCAGAAAGCACTCCTACACTACCAAGCTATAACCCATTCCACACCTTTCGGCCCCGAAACATGGACCATAGCTCCAAAGGTGGTGGTGTCTCCATATTTATAAAGGATTTGCACACCTCCAACCTAGTAGCCCAGCATAATACATCTGAGATACTTCAGGTACAACTAACACTGGGTAAGATGGTGATCTAGGTCATAGCCTGCTATAGGTCCCCAACCATATCCCTAGACTCTCACTCCATGTTCCTAAGCACCCTGGAATGTATCAAGGTCCACCCCAACACTCACATACAAAAAGACTTCAAATACCCCTCTATCAACTGGGAAAACTACTCAAGCACCAATACACCTGCCCAGTGCTTCCTGGAATTCATCAATTCTAATGCCCTGGACCAGTTCATTCTGACCACCAGTAGAGGAAGCAACATCCTTGACCTGGTTATTACTAACATGGGCAACTGTTGCTCTGCTCCAGCAGTCAATCCCACCCTGGTCAGATCCGACCATAAACAAATCACCATGAAAATCCACATCTCACCCACAACCCCCACAAAGGTATCCACCTTGAAAAACTTCTCCAAAGCTGACTCTGCTCTATCAAAAACATAGGTGGCTAACTTCACAGCACCTGTGCCAATAGAAAATAGATGCATGACTACCGAATCATACACCAATGCACTGTACGAACATGTACATAAATGCATGTAACTAGCCATACCCAACAGAGCCAAGAGGCTCTCCTTCAAAAAAAGGAAGCCAGTCTGGTGGTCCCCTGCCATTAATAAACTCTACAACAGAAGGAAGAAACTGTTGTAGGAAAAGGTGAAGTCCCAAGACTGGAAAAACTCCCTTATTAACCACAACAAAAAGTTGAGATCCCTCATCAAAACCTCTAAAGCCAGCTATGAAGGCAGAATTGTGGCAGACACTAAAAACAATCACAAAGTCTTCTATAGTTATATCAAGAACCTCCACGACAATACCCAGATTTGCTCTGAGTTACTGCACAATGGTACCTCCTATACTGAGACAACAGAAATTGTTAACATACTGGCCGACAGATTCAGTGCCAACTTCACCCCTCTGTCCCCCCCAAAGGACCAATCTCAATAACAGAAGAATGCCAGGAACCCAGCATTACTGCAGCACAGGTTAAAGATGCATTGTCCAAGGGCAAGAATACAGCTTTCATGGGACACGATAATATCCCTGGCTGTGTTCTACATGAACTAGAAAGTGAACTGGCACCACATCTGTGTGCCCTGTTCAGTCACAGCCTCACCTCATGCTTTGTTCCTACTGAATGGTGCACTGCTACAGTCATCCCTCTCCATAAAGGGGGAGCAACTACAAACTCTACGAATTATTGCCCCATTAGCCTGACGAGTCTGATATGTAAAGCTATGGAGTGCATCATTGTGGACCTGATTAACAAAGATATAGGAAATCTCTAAACTCTAGACCCCACCCAATTTGGCTTTGTGAAAGGGAGATCATGTCTGCTCAACCTGGATGACTTCGTTGAGTCAGTCACCAGAGCTGTGGATGAAGTTAAGGCAGTGCATACAGCCTACCTCAATCTGGCCAAGGCTTTTGATACCATTCCTCACTCAGGAATTGTTGATAAACTTATCAAACTAGGCATTAACCCCTATATCACTAGATGGGTTGCAAATTGGCTTACAGATAGAACAGACAGTGTGAAAGTAGTAGACTCCAAGTCAGACTGCCGACCAGTCATGAGTGGAGTCCCGTAGGGTTCAGTCCTGGGTCCTCTCCTGTTCATCTACTTCTCAGAAGTCCAAGCCAACACAAAGGGACTTTGGCTGACCAAGTTCACAGACAACTGCAATCTGGAAGCCATTATTAACTCCCCAAGTGATGCAGACATCCTACAGAAAGGCCTCACTGAGACCAATGACTGATGTCAAAACCATGGCCTTAAGCTTAATGCCAAAAAATGTGTCATCATCCCCTTTGGTGAAAACTCAGTTCCCACTAATTACCACATCGATGGGAGCCCACTGAACACTAAAGGTGTTATAAGAGATCTGAGGATGCAGGTTGACAGCAACATCTCCTTTGACCATCGCATTCCCACTGTGGTCAGAAAGTCTTTCTATGTGGCACATCTCATTAACAAGGGTTTTGCATCCAGGAAGAAAGAGGTCATTGTCTCTCTCTACTCTTCCCTCATTAGACCAATCATTGAGTCTAATGCCACATTTGGCATGTACCACACTAGACACCTGCAACAGCTGGAGAAGACACAGAAGTACCTCATGAAGAGGATCCTAGGCATTAAACACATGTCCTACTTGGACAGACTCAAAAGACTCCAGCTATTCTCTGTCTCATATCGCCTACTTAGAGGCAATCTTTGCCTAACATACAAAGCCATGTCTGACCCAGATCTGTTAGAAATGCTACATCTAAATAAATCCCAAACCATCCGCACCACATGGTCCAGAGACCTCAACCTCATTACCACAATCAACAGAACATACTGGAGGGATAGGTTCCTCACCCAGAGACTGCCCATGCTCTGGAATAGACTTCCCATACATATCAAGCAGAGGACCTCGCTGTCCCTCTTCAAGAGAAATCTTGATGAGTGGATGGGTAATAGAAAGTTCAACCCGGGGATCACTCCATTGGCTTTACTTGATAGAGGCACTGGGGACTAATGTTGGGTGACACGATGCCATGGCACTTCTATGGGCTAGGGTTGTAAAGCCTCCAGGACCATTAGCCTAGTACACACCTATGAACCTATGAACTTTTACCATTTCAAAGATGTTTTGTTAGCACAATGGGTCCTTAGCCTGTCATTTTGTTTGGGGGGGCAAAGATGAGTTAGTGCTTGTGCACTAACTAGACTGGACTGTTATTTTGGGTGGGTGAGCATATTTTATTTACTGCTATGGCACAAACAAGGATATGTTTCTCTTGTTATTCTCCTTGTTTTGTATTCTGTGTCTTGTTATTTTTTTAAATATGCAAACTCTTTCATGTTTATCCAGGGTGGAATACTGACAGCCTTTCTTTACTGCTTTATCTGTCAACAGTTAATCTGTAGTTATGTGATCCTCATGTATTATTATTCTTTTGTCTTGTAGGACACAACATGTATGCTCATCATAGGGCCCATTTACAGATGCAGAGAAATGTCTTATAATTGATGCCTTAAGGCAACATGCTGCTGTTCAGGGGTCTGATCAATATGGCTGAGTGTAAAGCCCTCTGGGATGAATTAGTGGCCAACATTAACACTGTTGGGCAACACAGTTGCACATAAGAGCAGGTGCATTACAAAGTCACAAACATAGTAACTGTTGCACATAGGCATGCAGCTGCAGTGGCACATAATCAAGTCACAGGTGGAGGCCCTGCTGCAGAACCCTCTCTCACTGCCACTGAGGAATTCCTAGGAAACATTGACACCCAGGACAGCACCCAGCAATCCATGGGATAACATTTCTGGATGTGGGTGCAACTCCTACATCCTAAGAGGAGCTTCTAGGTATGTTTTGTCAGACAATAATTAGAATATTGTGGCATAATGCACTGACTTCAATAATGTATATGTCTGTGTCAGTTGTTTGTTGTGTGGGATGGGAGGATTTAGGCTTGTTACAGTTAGAAGTTGTCAGCTACATTCTTGTTGACATTTGAGGTACTGCAGATATAGATGTGTAAATGTATTACCTCCTGTATTACTGTTAAATGTGATGTTGTTGCCATTACCTCTTGCTTTACTTATTTCAGGACCATCAGGAATACAGAGATGCAGGCCTCCTGCAGACGGTAAGCCTAATACATTCATGTCAGTATTCTAGATAAGTTTCAAGATATCTCATAATGTGTCCTCACAGGCCTGCTGCATGCATTCCTGTACTGTATGTAACAGTAACAACACTGTACTTTTTTAGCATATATTGCAGCAAAGATGTGCAGGTATTAATGTATTCCTGTGTTTCTCCCTTTTTATCACAGATGAGAGTGACAGTGGGAGGTGGGCACTCAGACACCTGATGTCAGTGTCTCAATAGACTCTGATGATGATGGTGGCCAAACTGAGGCACTGCTGGGGGGTTCAGAGGTTGAATTTGTCATAAAGGATGACATCTAGTAACCCCCTTAATTTTACCCAGACACAGCCGGTAGGCTTATGCCTACCCAGTCCACTGAGGCCAGAGATATCAGATAGGTTGAGGATGAGGACATTAATCAAAAGAGCATGTCTACTGCGGCTTCAGTGCTTGTTGCATCTGTTCTTAGCCAAAGTGTTGGTGAAGTGTCATGCAGGAGGGTTGATAAGGGTGTGCAGAGGAGGCTTGCTGTCCCTCCTGCACCTGGTGCAGGTGTTTCTTCCTGTGTCACTCAAAGGATGTTTAGGGCCATAATGGAGACACAGGTATATTCTAAAAGGTGCTACAGACAAATGCTCATGGTTCTAGATGTGGCACAGTCCAACATCCATGACTGCCTCCACCGTGTAACCATTTCAATGGATCGGTTTGAATGACACTTTGGTACATAGAGTGTCTGTGATGGAACAAGGGGCTTATATCATGGACCGTGCATTGTATGTGAAGATACATCTGCTGGGAGGGGGACATCATACATGTGGGTGTAGGTCAGCCACACCATCTGCTTCTAGTCAATGTGGCTTTGCCTGATCATGCTCCCGTAGTGGCAGTACTTCCCCTGCTCCATCAGAGAGTATGCTATCCACACACAGATGTGTCAGGCCATAGGGTCATGGTCCTGGGCATTCCTGTGAAGGGAGCACATCCAGCAGACAGCAGTCACACTCAGGTAGTAGCACTGCATCTGATCTTGGGCATGGAGGTGCCAGTGCATCTCCTGGCAAGCCAGATCTCGAGGTCGGTGGCAACAGTGATGAGCTGACAACTCTACCATGCGCAGGTCACACCTGTCCAACATACCAAGATGTAGACCTAGTACTGAGCTTGGCTGTATTCCTGCACACTGTCACACACCATTTTCACATGGAGGACCCTTACAGACACACGCACAATAGTTACATGGTTCAGCCAGTCTGTTCCCCATTCTTACTTACACACACTCAAAGATATTTATTTTCAGCCAAGACCTCCTGCCCCACCCCCAACAACACCCTCTGCAAGTTATGATAATGGTGCCATATTCCTGATTTATCTCTTTTGGATTCATGCAAACTAAGGCTTTGTGTCTGAAGCACAAGGTGCTTAGCTACATTATTGCTTAGTATAACTACATTTGTGTGTTTAAATGATAATTGTACCTGTGAATTACATTTTCCTTGCAAAGATGTACATTGGACAGCATCATTATTTCACTACTTTATAGTGTATTCTGTTGTAAGGGTTGTCAAGTCAATAACTGCAATGTGTCTCATTACTTTCTAACTGTCCTGTTTAATGATTATTCAGTACAAACGTATGCTGCACATCATAAGTCAGGTCATCACATTCAGATGTCTGGATTGCATGACAGCACTGTAGTATAATCTTATCAGAACAGTACAGTATCATGCTCTCTGTTGCATGTAGCTCATCAGAAACATGCATCTGCAGGACACCCCATATGGTTTTCTCATCAAGCTAACACACATCCTACAAACTATGCCATGATGTATGTGTACAGATTAAAAAACGTCACTATAATTTGTCTTGTATCATATGATGTGATGTCTGCCTGACATCCAGGTCACTGTATGATCATGTCCTGGTGAGATCCCTGCATATGCAATACTCTGATATAGCTGATGACATCAGCATTGTCTGTTGAGCATATGGGAATAACAGTGTCCCACCTGCTGGTGTAAAATGCAGTATGGAATATCAAGTTTCACCTCACTCACACACACACCTGACTACAGTGAGAATTGAACTCCTACCTATCTAAGTACACAGACTACAAAACACTGGATGTAACACACACCCAATGACACAAGTCTGGCTTGCAGTGTGTCAGACAGCCCTTTATAGCTGATGACATCAACAGCTTCTGTTCAGGACAAAATATATGACCCACCTGCTGGTGTAAAATTCTCCCTGTTATATCAAGTTAGAGCTCACTTACACAGAAATACACAACTACACATACAGTTGACTGCAGTGAGATTAGAACCCCTACCTATCTAAGAAAGCAGGCTACAGAAGACACTATTTAACTCACTTACCACAGCACAAGTCTAAGGTATACAAGTATTTAGGTGAACTTATAATATATTATATCGGCAGGCCCTGTGAGAGACAACAGCTTGGGAGGCCAGTATGGAATGAGTGTGTAGGGATGAGCAGCTATCCAGAAAATGGCCAGCCATGCCATTGGAGAGGCAGCTGTAGGATACCACTTATACTTTGCTGCCTAGAGTCACACACACCCATTTGACTGTAGTGATATTAGAACCCCTACCTATGTGAATGCATAGGCTACACAACACAGTACTTAATGCATGTGCCATGTCACACGTCTGATTTATATAGGAGCACAGATGACCTTATAGTAGATGACATCAGAAGGCCCTGTGAGAGACATATGCTTGAGAGGACATTAGGGAATGACTGTGTAGGGATGAGCAGCTATCAACAAAATGGCCAGCCATGCCATTGGAGAGGTAACTGTAGGATACAACTTATACTCTGCTGCCTAGAGTCACACACATCCATTTGATTGTAGTGAGATTAGAACCCATACCTATCTAAGTAGACAGACTACACGTGCCATGGCACAAGTCTGATTTATACAGGAGTGCAGGGGAACTTACAGTAGGTGACATCAGCAGGCCATGTGAGGGACAACAGCTTGGGTGGCTTGCATAGACACATAGATTCATAACGTCATATGAGGCTAATAGCCTAATAGCACTAGACTGCTTAAACGCCTAGCTGTATAGCAACACAAGTACCCTATTGAGCATATTTGGATGTTTGAGTTTAGCAGAGCGAGGTTGTGAGTACCACCAAATGGCACCGTCCATGAGGGAGCACACAGCATTATAAATTACACTTTGTCGTGTGGTTGATATATGAGTGGAAAAAAATAAACTGAGACTCCAAGGCTGTAATGTTTGTGGGTGTGTGGCCAAAACATGCACTGAAATCAGACAGCATCATATATACATTTCCATAGCACATTGGCCCATAGCTCACAACCTTTCATAGCAAGAAATCTGGAGAAAGCCATACATATTGGGTTGAAAAAGGACCAAACATAGGGACACATTTTACATACTGCTTTTACAGTCTAATACAGTTGATAGAATAACTTGTTTTGCATTAATGTGAATTGTCTGAAGGGTAGGAGTTTTGAAATTCAGATGTCTGTCATTGTTTTCTGGCTTCAGTACTCAAGCATTTTCAAATTATTCACCAGAAAACCAAATTTTTATGAGGAGCAGGACAAAAATGTGATGCAAAAATCAGGACATTCTACAAAAATATAAACAGTTGAAAGGTAGGCATTGGGCAGCAGATTTGTGCTATGGTTAACTAAGTGTACATGCATGCAGGATAGAGCTTTTTGTGTGTAGGTAAGCAGTGAGTAAAAGTGAGCTGCATTGCTAATATGTGACAGTTACTCTATGCCGGGTTTTCGTAATGTCCAAAAGCATTTATTGAATGTATCTCATTTCTATGTCTGCCTTTCTGCTTCCTAGGTGGTCCAGTTTCAGCAATGCCATGCTTCACATAAGCCACATAAGCACAGCCAAACCTGCATTATTTGTGTTTGCGCTATGAGGTAGATTGCAAAACCAGTGGAATAAAAAAAAAAAGAAAGATAAGAAAATAAATGAAAAGGGAGACATATGTAAACTGAGCAAGAGCAAGGTATGACATACACATTACAAAATGATACTACACATCAGATATCACTACATAGTTCAGGATATTAACTCTCACATTACTGCAGATTCGGAAAGCATGAATGCCTTAGCCCTCTTTGCCACACAAAAAGCTTCTTTGCAGCAAAGAACTGAAGTCATTGTTCACACAAACAAATGCATCAGAATGTAGACTGCTATGAGATCTTCAGCTATGACATACTTTTAACCCTCTTTATTATATTTGGATGTAGTGCACTTACTGTTCAAACAACTTGTTAGGATTCTGCTTGAAAATATACAGCTTTGTCTTACTTGTCTGTGTTTCTTGGTACTTCATCAGTTATCTGACCAGTACTGTGAGACATTCAAGTATGTAAGGCATTCAATATCCTTGACCTGAAAATGTGTGCGGATATTAACTTGGAGTTATATGATATGCATTTTCCAGCAAATGAAGACCAGGTTGGATGGCACAAGCAGCCATATACTTTTTTTTGGGGGGACCATTGAGTTACTTTTATGGCATAAGCAAGGCTGCACTGCTCTTGAGGGGGGGCTCATGTACTGTTATGTCACAAGCAAGCATAGCCTGTTCTTTTGTGGGTAAGCAAAGTTGTTACTTCTATAGCACAAACAAGGATATGATGCTCTTGTTACTCTCCTTGTTCTGCTTCCTAACTCTTGTTTGATCTTGGGAAGGGGTGTGAAGTCAGAAACTAAAATGTATATCATTACTGTCTAACTTCTCTCTTTATGGATTTTCCAGTACAAAGGTATGGTGCAAAAATAAGGCCATGTAGTAAACAGTATAATTCAGAGGCCGAACTGTGTGAACATTTTAAACCTGAGGCCTACTACTTGCTAATGGGCACATATGAGTAAACTAAAGGTCTCTGCTGTCACATGTTAAAGTAGTTTTTGTACAAATCCACAGCACTATTTACTTAATTACTGGTCCATCCTACTAGATACAAGGATATGCCATAATATTATATATATATATATATATATATATATATATATATATATATATATATATATATATATATATATATTGGTTGCTCGGTCAATGTATGTATCTTATGTGTAATATGTTTTATTTGTGTTAATTTGTGTGTTATTATGTAGAACTTTTCTCCCTGGGCCTCTACTGAAAATGGACATGTATCCAGTTGGACTATCCCGGTCAACAAATGTAAAATAAATAAATAAAAATAAATAAATATATTTAAAAACGTACACTGTAGGTTAGGACTTACCTTACAAATGCAGCAGTGGGCACATTTTAAGTTCAGGGCTGACTCTGTCTCATGCAAGCAGTACACAGCCAGTACATGGGAAGGTACAGGTTGCGTGAGTTGCCTGGCATCAATTTTACTATGTGTGCAAGTAGGAGAAATGTATTACGCACCTAGGTGGTCAGTGAACATGCTATGTATTGTCTTTAGCCAACACAAGGGCATACTGATCATGCCTATGTCTGCCTGCAGACACAGCAGATGGTGATACCCCCTATGAGTTCTCCTTTGTGGCTATGGTGACCTAGGCATTGGTGGGGGGGTGTGGGTCCCTTCCCCTAGCTGATGCTGATGCAGCTGTTTCTGCAAGATCAGATTGTGTAGCATAGCACAAATTGTGAAGACTTATGCACGTCTCTGGATTATATTGTAGGGCTCCATCAGATGTATCTAAGCACCAGAACCAGGACTTCGACAGCCCAAACATATGCTCTATGATGTTTCTGGTTTGAGTATGTGCCTCATTATGGCATTCTTCAGTGGGTGGGTGTGTGCGCACTTCTGATGGGTGTCATCATCCATGGTTCCAGTGCATAGCCAGCTTCCCCCAGTAAATGGCCCTGTGGGATGTCCCCCCTAGCAAACATCTGATACACCTGTGATGTGTGCCAGATATGGGAGTCATGATAACTGCCAAGGTTGTCAGCACACACATTCAAGATTATTCCTGGGCATTGCATATGACTTGGCAGTTGATGGAGTGGTATCCCTTGTGGTTCATGTAGATTCTACCCTGCTCACCAGGTGGTGCCTTGATGTGTACATGAGTGCATTCTATGAGATCCAGAACTTCAGGCTAGTGCGCTATAGAGTAGAAACTGTTGCATATTGCTAGTTCTCTCCTCAGAACTATGGAGAAAGCATATGTGTTCGTTGACATATATGAGCATAGCATCCAGGAACTGGTGGAGGATCCTGGATGTTGATGCTTGTGACACATCCATCATGTCCCCAGCTGGTCTTTGAAAAGTGCCTGTAGCTAATATTCTAAGGGCTATATGTACCTTAGTTTCTACTGGGATGGGTTCCCTCGATTGGTTCTGGCTCTGAGTTGAGAGTGGCAGAGTTTACAGAGTTCCTGTAATGTTTCCCTGTCCAGCCTCTAGTGCTCTATAATCTTCAGTTCATCTAGCATCTAATGTTACCCTGGACCTGAACAGTCTTCTCCATCTCAGCCTAGACCTATTGTCATCAGCATCAGCAGCATTGACTTCAGTCTGTAGCACATAAATATGTAGCAAAGCTGCAGCAGCCCTTAGCATTGTGTTAAAATTTCCTTTTGTGTACTCCAATGGTATTGGTATTTAGGAAAAACAAGAATGGAGGTTACAATTATGCTTTATAGCATGTTGAATAGCTGCACTCTGTTGGATTAGTTCATGAAAATGGAATTCACCTGCTTATACTGTCATTAGCATAGGGCGGCCACTGTGGTGCAGTAGTTAGCGTTGCTGCCTCACAGCAAGAGGTTCTCCAGTTCGATCCTCGGCTGAGGTGCCTTCTGTGCAGAGTCTGCATGTCCTCTCTGTGGTCACGTGGGTTTCTTCTGGGTGCTCCGGTTTCCTCCCACATCCCAAAGACACGCTGTAGGTGGATTGGACACACTAAATTGGCCCTAGGTGTGAGTGCATGTGTGTGTGCCTTCTGTGGAAGGTTGGGCACCAGGCTGGCAACTCGACACCATAAAACTCCATAGCCAATCATGAGCGGACGGTGATCAGCTGTGGCAACCCCTAACTGGGAAAAGCCGAAAGAAGAAGAAGAAGATACTGTCATTAGCATCTATTACACACACCTGCTGCTTGCTTATCAGTGTGCTAGGCGCATCTCCATGCTCCCGCATGCAGCTATGTATAAATAAAGTCTGCAAGGCAAAATTGTAATTACTTTCCTCCATTCCCTTGATATCATGCAGTGAGTATAAAAGGAAAGGTTGCCCAGCCTGTACTCAAACCCAGGGCCATCTGCACTCTAGTCCTATACATAGGCATGGTGCTACAGGACTATTTACATGACAATCCTAACAAAAGCTGCCATTCTTTCCTCCATTTCCTGTGCGTGCACTACGTGCACCATCGCTCAAATGAGGACATAAAAAATGTACAAAAATTATGTGAAATGGACAGAGAAGACACATTTTACAACAAAATTTTGAGGATGGCACACAGTCTGTGATTTGTGCATAGCTTACATGCACTTCACCCTCCACAGACCAACCTGTAAAACTTTGAAAGTATCAGCTGACACACACCCCTGATGTCATCACTCATCGTTGGCATCCATTGAAAACAAAAACACCATGGAAGTGCCTACATGAAGTGAACATCCCTTCAGGGTTGTTATTTTTTGGGATTCAGCAATTCCAATGAGTTTTTGCCAAATTTGTATCTTCACTGTGCTTACAGTTTGGAATCAACATGGTTAGTAACTGTGTCAGTGGAGAAACTGCACAGGAGCACAATGTTATAAACACAAGAGAAGCTATTACTTTGCCCATATATCTGCTACATACCACATATGTTTACAGTACAATATAATACTCTGTTTCAGGATGTTTGAACATTTTAGCAGCCTGCATTACGTACAATTATATTTTCTTTTGGGGGTGGGGGAGGAAAGGTGCATTTATGTCATGGCACTTAAAAATGTATCTTTTATTTTGTAACTCTGATATTCTAGCATCTGCAGTGTGTAATTAGGTCATAATATGCATGGGGTTACATACTGAGGTCAGTTCTGTACAAATGTTAAGAGCTTTTACTTGCTCTTGTTTCCATGTGGACTCCTTTCCGTGACTACATTCAAAAAGTTTCCAAGTACATGAGCAACAGAAACACGGAGTCTACACGATATGCTTATAACTTGTTGGAACACTCCACTGTGTTGGTTTCCTTCATTAGCATAAAATTCAGCTGATATACTTATGTTGACATTTGCATTCCACAAAACTTTCCCTGTTTGCCCTTGAGTGTGCGCCACTACATGGAGCTTAATGAATCTAAAACTTGTCACAGCCATGTACGCATCTCGCTGTAACATGCACACAGTAAAAATTATAGTGTAGGCTTTCATGAATCCCCCCACAATGTGTTACGCAGTTTGTCAAAATGTTGAAACTGAAAACAGTTTTCAAGAAAATTACTGACTTGTTTATCCAACTATGGTAATACCGAATTACCTAAAATGTTGGAAGTGGTAACCATGGCAATCAACATTCGAAAACCAATATCGAAAGTCAGTGTTAAATTTAACATTTTTGCAGGGGGCCAAGCCCCCTTGCACCCCAACACCGCCCTGCATATTACATATACCAACTTCGAGATCACACTGCAGTGAGGATAAAGAAACATTTCCTGATCCACACTGCGCCATGATCTCAGTTTAGAACATCAACTTCATATTAGTGAACGTGTACTCACTTTCACTAATATGAAGTCATATATAGTTTGACATTACGGGAGTTGATAGAACACAAGTTTGACTAACTCGTTTTCGTCAAGCTGTATTTCCACATTTTGATTGTAAACCATATTACACACTTACCATGAGAATAAATAATAATAACTAGAGTTATAGATTTCTTTTCCTTCTGAAAATGTATTTTAATTCACATTATCTTATTCTGTCTGTGCTTCAGGTTAAAAGTAAAGAAGTGCTAATTTTCAAAATGGATCTTCCCTGATTGTCCCTGATTATTTCTGAATTTGTCTATGATTCTTTTGACATTTGTCCCTGATTCAAATTTCATAGCTATGGCTAGGCTAGCCCATTGCACTTCAAAATTGTTTGGTTTCCATCATCCTGATCATCTTATATGGCATAATGCATGATAAAAACATAAACACACATAATATTACTGTATAATAAAGATGTTAATTGTTCATTTTCCCCATTGTTTTTGTTGGTAAGCAGTGTCCTTCTTCTTTTCCCAGGTTCATGTTAGGCAGGTGCACTAGCAGGTTCCCAGTCGTCCACTCCAGTAAAAAGAAAAAAAAAATAACAACACTTGACTCAAGGACAGCCGAATATAATAATTTGTTTAAAAGAAAAAAGTGAGTAGTCTCCACCTACTGAATTTAGTACACAACCACTCTGTTCTGATACATTGTTAATCCTATGGGGGAATAGTGAACATAGTTGAACTTGAGAATACCTGATGTACGTACCTTACCTTAAATGGGTATCTGTGCATCTGTAGCCGCTAAACAAGACTGTTGTCTTGCTCAGTTTTATGTTCCACAAAGCATATTCTTCATTCATTCTTCCTGCGATGCCTGTCTAATGGTACCGGTCAAAGTCTAAGTTTGTCCTGGCACTCAGTGAGTGGGGACAGCACATATACACTACTATTTAGACAGCTTGACATATTCACCTTAGGGCCACAAATTTTGGGAGCATATGCATTCCTGCAGGCAGTTTTGGAGCATGTGATGTTGGTACTGAGGAAGGAAACAAGAGCTCCCAGCACCCAGCAAAAGCACACAAGGAGGGATTGTATGCTTTTTACAAAAGGCACGAAGTCAGAAATCAAAGTAAAAACACAAATGCTCTAGGGTGTAGAGCTAAACCTCTGCACCACTGCCAACCCCCATAAAACAGTTTGCTTTCCTTTAACATATTGCTTGAATGTTTAGTCGAGATGGAGTAAGCCGCACTTTTTGCCTCTTTGCCCTATCCCATTGAAGCACCATCATTATTGCTAAGTACTAGGGTTACAGTGCATGAGCATCAGGCGGTTTGGTTACACTATGATCTGAGATATTAGAAAAGTTAAAGTAACAAGATGAGCTGTTAGTGTCAGCAGCCCAAAGTAGGCCCAAAACCTTCAATCAGAGAAGTGCTTCTGACTGTGTAGTGCTCTCACAGTACCACCAGTTCCTGGTTCTGGAGAACAGTTCTAATGCAGTTGTTCATTTGTATAGGAAAACAGTTGGCATTTTGATCCCAATATTTAAAACATGTTATAGTAATAGTAGCACTTCAATAAAACAGAAATAACAGGATCAGCTAAAAGTTTCTAAAAGCAAATAGCAATTTTGTAATAACATAGTGATACAAGTAAATTCTCTGGTTGGTATGTTTCTTTCCCTCCAGCAAAGGGTTCCAATAACA
Organism: Protopterus annectens; assembly: GCF_019279795.1. Taxonomy (NCBI): domain Eukaryota; kingdom Metazoa; phylum Chordata; order Ceratodontiformes; family Protopteridae; genus Protopterus; species Protopterus annectens. Next base: position 246,742,443 of record NC_056734.1, read on the forward strand.
AATGGCTTATGTGGCCTATTTGGCATCACTGCTGAAGAGTCGCAATAGACTGAAAAGAAGACCTTTTATTGAGCTGCAAGATAGGAGGTGAGATAGAGAGAAAGATACAAAATGACCCCTACATTCTTTTAATTACTCCCTTACAGATATTGCGTACTTAATTCACAAGCATTTTGCTGAAGTCAGCATGGGTTATTACATCCCTTGTTCCCCAAAACTTACAGAATTGAACGTTGCCATTTTACCACTAATGCCAGGACAGCATATGTTAACACTTAACTACCTTCTTCCATAACTTTAAGGATTGGTTGCCTTGAAGTCAACTCTGAGCAAATTACTGAGCTGAAAAGTCACTCACTATTCTTAAAGACTGTCAAGACTTTTTAGTTAAAAAGAAAAAAATGTAAGCAAGCAGTGAGTAATGAAAGAGCAAATCAAAATAAAATGAACTACTACGTACAAGTAATTCACTCACTGTGGGTGCCAAAGGATAAAGCACAGTAACTCATTTATCCTCCCTATCTCCTATACCTATCCAGCCAATCAGAAATGTTTGTGGCATTGCCAGAGGCTCATCTATTATGTAAAACATAGGGATGTGCTGCAGACACCAATATAAAGTAAAGAATAAAGGGAACAGGAAGTAGCTGGAACCTCAGATGTCCTAAAACAATGATAGCTTTTAAGGCAATCTTTGCCTTAGTAAAAAAAAAAATATATATATATATATATATATATATATATATATATATATATATATATATATATATATAGGTCTGCTGCTTTTCATCGAATACCACGTTTTCAAAAAAAGAGCAGTAGACCACTCAGTTACGCGAAAGTGCATTTATTTGAAAGTGCACTTCCGCGAACTCAGCTTCTAGGAACGGATCGCACCACAGTGGAGGACAGCAGGAAAACATGCTATGTCCTCCAATGTGGTGCGGTAGTTACCGACCTTAGGGTTAGGCCGCGAGTCATGGTAAGGGGATAGCTAGTAGGGCTATCCCCTTACTATGACCCGCACCCTAACCCTAAGGTCTGTGACTACCGCACCACAGTGGAGGATAGCCTGTCCTCCATTGTGGTGCGGTAGTCACAGACCTAAGGGTTAGGGAGTGGGTCATGGTAAGGGGATAGCCCTACTAGCTATCCCCTTACCATGACCCACGCCCTAATCCTAAGGTCCATAACTACTGCACTATAGTCAGTAGTAGCCCGTTCGCTGAGGCGGGTTTCGCGAAAGTGCACTTTCGATTAAGTGCACTTTCGCGTAACCTAGGTTCTACTGTGTGAGTTCGAAGAAGTGTATTTTCGAACTTATATAGTAGACCCATATATATATATATATATATATATATATATATATATATATATATATATATATCTATATATATATATATCCCTATCAGAAACTCGTTTTTCCCCACTGTAGTGCAATTTTGGAGTTGATATATATATATATATATATATATATATATATATATATATATATATATATATATATATATATATATAACATGCAGGGGTGTGTGGGATGCAGGGGTACTTGCCCACTGCAAAAACATAGAAAAACTTTGATTTTTGTTGTTTTTTTTGTTTTTTTTTTTGAAGTTCAAGTTTTTAGAAATTCAATCATATCATCTTGAAAATACGAATTTCGAGTTTCTGAAAACTCGAGCTTCTGACATAGACACACATACATATATATATATATATATAATTTATTTTGTTTTGCCCTTTTCAAGTCAGTGCCAGGAGCAATTGCCTCTCTCACCATGCTTTTTACACTACTGCAGAGGTCATTACACATTAGAGAAAGGTGAATGTCCCTGCTCAGGAAACCTGCTCTGACATCACTCTACATCAGGGAAGGGAAAGCATCCCTGGTCAGCATATCTTCTCTGTGATCACTACTCATCTGTAAAAGGGGACCATCTTGGCTCAGTATGGCTACTCTAAGGTCTCTCAACATCATGGAAAGGGGAACATCCCCACTCAGTAAATCATCTTTAAGATTACTGTCTGTCAGGAAATGTCCCTACTCGATAAATTTAGTTTAAGGTCACTACACATCAAGGAAAGATGAATATCCCTGTTCTGTAAAGCTACTCTTAAGATTAGTACACATAAGGGAAATGGAAACATCTTTGCTTAGTAAATCATCTATAAGATCACTTCATGCCAGGGAAAAGGAAACACATTTGCTTAGTAAAATGTTCTGAGATCATTGCACACCGGGGAAGGTAGAATGTCCTTTCTCAATAACAGTGCACTTTAGCAGTCAATGAACATCTATATTCATGATGTTTGCAACCAGTGTATTCTTCCAGTCTTTCATTGTTCCTGAAGTAGTGGTTATGTTATGCTTTTTTTAATCCTTGCTGCCAACATAACCTCTTTTGCTGGAAAGACTTTCAATATGCTTTTTCTATAGCAGTAGGAGTTTCTGAATTGTGCTAGCTAAAATTAATTTTTTCCACTAATCAGATGCAAATTCTCCCAGGTTCATTGCCTTTGTCAATCCAAGTTAACAGCTGTTTTTTAAAGTACCTGTTTTTTGTAAAATATAGCATGCATTAAGATTACTAAAAGAAGGCTACTATACTCATGATACAACAGGAATGCACATTGGTTTTCAAAGCTTTTTTTTGCTCCACACCCAACCCTTTGCCATCAAGCCTCACCTGCACATCACTCAGTGTGCAAGGAGTGATGCCATCATCTGCAATGGGGTATGGAATTTGTGAAATAGCCCTATGGTTTTCTCCATGCCTCTGCGTTTAGGAATGTAATAGCTATCACAGTGGACCCACATTCACTCTGTGGGTGATGCAAATCCCAGAGTTCCTGCCCTCCGTCAGGAAAAATGTCTCTGCTAGCTCAAAGTGGGCACATGATTGGTGACATGAACCATTCCTCTCCCTTCTTGAAACATGAGTGGGCGCACCCTTCTACTCTTTTCCTATGCAAGTGGACACATCCAGCACCAAGACTGCTAATTGTTCCTATAGTATCTGGATCATGGTCAGTGTTATACATCCTTATATACATAAGGCCATCTACAAATCAAACACCAGGTGCCTTGCTGCTAATTCTGCATTTTGAGTTTTCATAGCTGTTGTGTCTTTTATTTATAGTGTACAAAAACACTGTTTTATGCCCCACAGTATATATGGTACAGATCATTATCTCTCATAAATATTTGCACCTTTGATTCTAACACTTCATTACCGCACAGTTTTACCATTCGGTGTGTTATGTTTATAATAAGCAGCTGTAAGCAAATATGTGTTTGTTTACCTGAAGCTGTTTCCTGGTATATGGCACTGATCCAATGGGCCATTTTCAGACCCAGCCTGCATTACTGTAATATGTGTGTAGATGAATCAAACAAAAAAAAAAAAAAGGAAAAAAATGCGTGCTGTTTGTATAATTGTCAATAAAGGTATTAGAAAATTAAACAAAGAATGGCTTGATCTGCTTAAGCCTGGTAGGTCTGGGCTATTGCAGTTATTATTTCAACTGTATTTTTGGAACTGCATAATAAGTGCATGTCCATAACTATTTGAATTCACTTTGCTAACAAAAATAATTTCTGTCTTGGGACAGAAAGGCAAACAGAAAAAATATACCCCCGGACTCAGCAAGCCCTGCATGGTGTACAGGACTAGTGCAGGAGCTCCAGCAGGCAATATGTCTGCCGTGCGATCCAGGAATAAGTTGTAGGGACGTGCACGAGCGCTCCTACACTAGTCCTGCACGGACTCAGTCCCTGTATGCAAATCACCCCATTTGCAGGTGAAATCCATGCAAATGAGGTGAATTTGTAAACCAGGAAGCTGGAAGCCAGCCATGCAGGACTAGTGTAATCTGCAGAAATGTACTCTGCCAGTAACGGAGTACATTTCTGCAAACTACAAAACAGAGCCATGACAGCTCCAAATAAAGGGTGGATATTATGTAGAAAGCATGCCAATGGCCAAATATAAGGCCATTGGCATGGACAACAGTTGCAAAAATAACAAAATCAACTTTTATTTTTTTAGCCGATCTCTGCTGTTTAAGCTTAGGGCAGTAGCGTACAAATGGGATTGGGAGAAAAATAAGAAAAAAAAACTAAAATAAGCATTCTAACCAAAATCACTATTTTGCCATTATTTATTTTATTTATTTATTTTACATTTGTTGACTGGGCTAGTCTAACTGGATATATGTCCATTTTCAGTAGAGGCCCGGGGAGAAAAGCTCCCGGAAAACTTACAAAATTAATAGTGGATATAACATAAAACAGTTTTACACAGCAGTAATTATAATATAAAACCTTAGCTAAAGAAATTGTTAAAAAATGTAAATATATATATATATATATTTTTTTTAGAAGATGAGCTACTCATACTAATTATAGGATAAACAAATCTTAGAAGGGTAGTATACTACAGAAGTTATAGTATAATTGTAAACATTAAATTTCTATGCAAGACTAAAGGATATAGAAGCATTTTAAGAAGGTTATAATAGATGAAGGTAGAAGATTAGAGTCAAGAGAAATGTTAGTCAGGGTTGGTACAGGAGCATAACCTGTGGTTATTGAAATAAAGCTTTAGATTTATTTTAAAAAGTGGGAGAGAGGTCTGAGATGTAAGATCAGGTGGTAGTTGATTCCATACTTTTCTGAGAGTTAGAGAACAAGGAGTCGCCTGCTAAGTTTTTAGATTTAGTAGTCTTCATAAGCATTTTGTTTGAGGAGCGTAGATTTTTGAGATTGTTATATGGTATAATGAAGCTGGAGAGTATGGGAGTGTTGCTGGGTTGATAAAGGGTCTTATGTGTTATTGTAAGTTGATGAAATTGAATCTGATTCAGTAATTCTAACCAGCCTAGTTGTTTCAGATTTAGACAGTGATGAGTTCTAAAAGGAGAGCCTGTAGTGAACCTGGCGATGTTATTATAGGATATAGCTAGTTTGTTAAGGTTATTTTTTGAGAGGTTAGTGTAAATGGGAGAGGCATAAAGAAGGGTTGAGAATAAGTGAGTTCTAGCTATAGCAGTCCTAGCTACTGGTGTAAGAAAGGGTTTTATTCTGTAGAGGGATCCTAATTTTCTGTTAACTGATTTTACTGTGGTATTTATGTGGGTATCAAAGTTGAGATTATTGTCAATTGTAATTCCTAATAGTTTAGTGGTTGGGTCAGGAGAATTAAGAGTGCCATTATTTGATGTGAGAGTGAAGTGTAAAGGGGTAGACTTTTGGGTTGGTGTAAAGAGTAAAAGTTTCGTTTTTTGGGGGTTTAGTAGGAGGCAGCGGTTAGAGAACCAGTGTTCTACCATATTGAAAGCTTTTTGCGTAAGAGACTGAAGTTTGGCCTGGAGGTGGCTGAACAGACTATAAAAAGTCGTCTGCATATTGAATACATGTGAGTGGAATGGCTAAGTAGAGGTCATTGGTATAAATGAAAAACAAGAGAGGGCCTAATATGGAGCCCTGTGGGACACCTAGTGAGACAGGAAGGTGATTAGATAGTTTATTTTGCCAGAGTACAGCCTGCTGTCTGTTTTCAAGGTAGGATGTGAACCATTTCATAGATAGTGGGTCAAGTGATAGGGACTTCAGAATATGTAGAAGGATTTGATGATTAACCATGTCAAAAGCTTTCGATAAATCGACAAAGACTGCAGAGGAAAGAATATTTTTGTTACGGTTTTCGTTGATACAGTTTGTGAAGGAAAGCAAGGCAGTAATGGTACTGTGAAAAGGTCTAAATCCATGTTGACAGTTAGCTAGTAGGTTGTGATGGAGAAGATGGTTAAGTAACTGTTTGTGGACGCACTTTTCCATTATTTCTGCAAGTGGGGAGAGTATAGCTATTGGACGAAAGTTGGATATGTCATTGGAGGTACCACCTTTATGTAATGGGATGATATGAGAAATTTTCCAGATGGATGGGATAATACCTTCATTTATGGTTCTATTTATCAGTGTAGAGATGGGATAAGCTATGGCTTTAGCTGCTTTTTGCAGGAATTCAGCTGGGAGTTTGTCAGCTGAGGGGGTAGTTGGTTTTAGCTTTTGGAGTAGGGAGCAGATATAAGATGTAGGCACTGGTTCAAAATTAAATGCTGGGGGTGGTTTGGTAGTGGAAGTTTGCAGTTTAGAGGTATCAGGGGATAGGTGTCTAGCCAAAGTTTGGATAGTATTGGTAAAGAAAGAATTAAAGGCATTAGCTGTTTCTGTTAAATTTTCTGGGTTAGAGCCTGAAGGATTGGGGGGTAATAGCTTCACCTGGATAAAGAAGTTTGTTAATACTCGTCCAAAACTTTTGTGGTTCCTTGAGGGAGGATTGTTGTAGCTGGAGATAGTGGTTCTTTTTGTCTAGTAGGATGGCTTTTTTTTGTACTATTTCTTTGTTGTCTATAGGCTAGGTGATCTGTAGAATTCTTAGTAGTTCGCCATTTTGCCCAGGATTTATTTCTGTGAAGGATTAGTTGCCTAGTTTTGTTTGAGAGCCAAGGTGCAGGTTTAACTTTATTTCTAGTACAACGTATTGGGGCGTGATGGTCCAGGATTGTTAGGAATGTGGAGTTAAAGTGTTCAACTTCTTTATTTATAGGGAGGGATCTTAATGGTGACCAATTACATTGTTTAAGTTCTGTTTGGAACAGCTCAGGGTTAAAATGCTTTTTGGTGCGAACTGTTCTAAAAGTGTTAGGGAAAGTTGGGTTGGTTTTATGTCTGATTATGTATATTAGCAGGTGGTCACTAAGGTCGTCTGGGAGAGTTCCTGTTGTGTAAGTTTGGTGAGGACTGTTAGTAAGAATCCAATCCAAGGTGCTTTCTTTATTGTTAAGTCTATTAATTCTGGTGGGGGAGTTAATAGCTTGTGAGAAACCATAAAGGTTAATATGGTTGGTAGGGTTTGTACTGCTACATGAATTCCAATCAATATTAAAGTCTCCTAGGACTATGGTTTCCTGTGGGAGATTAGAAGAGAGAAAATTTAGGATATGTTCAAGTATACACTCAATGGCAGGAAGAAGACAACATGGCCAGTGAATAGTGGTTGCTAAGGGGGTGAGGCTCAGTGTGGGACCTGTAACTATGCATCAGCAGGCAATCCTATGCAAATGAGGGGAATGATACTGAATCCCAGATTTCCCCTGCATGCTAGTCAGCACCCAGCAGTGTAAGAGCCGGAATAGCTTGGTGCAAGCCTAGGAGTTAGCTGACATCATAGGGGGTGAGTCCAGCATACTGTAAGCAGACTGGAGCCCTGTGGCTCAGGTTTGCCCTTAGCTTAGCAGAGCTAAGCAAGGGGGTGTGGCTGAGGCTGCCTAGCACTCTTTACATTGCCTAAGTGGGTGTACACGCCACACACCAGGTTTAAAAGGGGAAAAAAAAGTAAACCAGGAAATAGCAGCTCTGTTCACATTTGAGCACTGTGTTTGCACGGCACACCCCCAGCCTTAAACAGGAAGGCAATGGGAAGGGAAAACAGCAGTAGAAAGTTAATCAGGGAGAACTAGCATAGCTGGCAGGTGAAATGTGTCAGAATCAGCCAATTACACAGGCAGCAGCCCAGCCCAGAACACTACTATAAACTATGCAAACACCTTTCCCTCTGGTTTTCCCACATTCTCTACACCACCGGTGTATACAAGTGGGGGAATTTTAAAAAAGAAAAACAACAAAATGATAGGGGCTGCAATAGATATCATACAACAATATGTGGAAGAGGCTGAGGGTGGTGAGGATGAGAATGCTGGCAACTACCCCACAATGAGAAGACAGAGAAGAGTGTACAGACCCAGGGTAACCTACCAGGGGCTACATGAGCTGGAGACAGTGGAGCACTATAGGGTGGACAGGGACCTCCTACAGCAAATTGTTGAGCTGTGCTGGCCAGACCTCAAACACAGAACTAACAGAGGGGAACCCATCCCAGTGGATACCAAGGTATGTGTAGGCCTAAGAATACTAGCTACAGGTACCTTCCAAAGGCCAGCTGGGTATATCATGGGGATCTCACAGGCATCAGCATCCAGGGTACTCTAGCAGTTCCTGAATGTCATGTCAGCACATGCCGATGAGTGCGTATATTTCCCCAACACCAGTGAGACGTTGTCCAGCAATATGCATCTCTTCCACCAAATAGCAGAATACCCTGAGGTAGTGGGTGCTATAGACTGCATGCACATACACATCAAAGCGCCACCCGGTGAGCGGGGTAGGATCTACATCAACTGCAAGGGCTTCCCCTCCATCAGCTGCCAGGTTGTGTGTGATGCCCATGGCATAATAATGAATGTCTGTGCTGGCTGCCCTGGAAGCTATCACGATTCCCACATCTGGCATCTGATGCAGCTGTACCAGAGATTTGCCAATGGGGACATCCCTTACGGTCACCTAGTGGGGGATGCTGGTTACACACTGGAGCCGTGGCTGATGACACCCATCAGAAATGCACACACACCCGAACAAGAACTCCATAATGAGGCACACCCACAGACCAGAATTATAATAGCGCGTGTGTTTGGGATGCTCAAGTCACGGTTCCGGTGCCTGGACACATCCAGGGGAGCCTTGCAGTACTCACCAGCTACATGTACTGAGATTGTCATTGTATGTGTCATGCTACAAAATATGATTCTGTGGAAACAGCTGCAGCAGGAACAGCATGGAGCAGGGCCACACAGCCCACCACCATTGCCAAGGCCTGCACAGGCACAGAGTGACTCAGAGGAGGAACAACCTGAGCCTGCCCCAGTAGGCAGAAGGAGGTGTGCCCAGTATGCCCTGGTCTTGGCAAAGACGCAACACATAGCACATACACTGACACAGGAGGGACACAGGGAATGACACCTCTGTCTGACTTGCACATACAGTAAAAGGGATGCCAAACATAACACTACCTGTGCTCAACCATGTGTAGGGAGTATACTATGTGCATCCGACATAGGCAGCCCTCCAGCACCATCCTCAATACTGGCACACCCACAAGGTAAGTCTCTTACCTTACCACTTGCGAATGGAGTAGTATGTGTTGTTACCTGTATCTATGGTATGGATGTGAACATGCAAGGGAATCGGGTGGCTGAAAGAGATGCCAGCAGATAGTAGACACCTATAGTGGCATCATGAGATCTGTAACAAATACCAGTGTCACCATAGTAGCCATTACTACACATGGTGACAAAACCCACTACAGGAAATGTGCTGGGCCACATGTGTGTCCATATAACACACACATGCCAGTCAGGGAGGTTCACATACCCAACAACAGTCTTAGCCAGCAGGACAGGTGTAGACAAATACAAACAAAGGCTGTGCTAAGGCCTCTGAATGATGCCTATGGGTAACACCTCCCCCCCAGGCCTACACAGACTACATCAGATCAGGCAGTGGGATATTAGTTCTGAAGGGCAGAAAGTCAGAAACTAATATGTAGGTCAATCAAACCTAAGACCTGTAGTACACTGGTATGCCTCTAGTCAGCACGATAGGTTAGAAAACAGAATGAAATGGTGTGCCTGACATACCAGTACAGGCATAGAAAATGTGTACAAGTGTCAGGTGTGCCCCCCAATCCTGTGTAGCAATGCAGAAACAGTCAGGTGTGCCCCCCCATCTGATGTGCACATGTAGTAGTAACAGGCAGGTGTGCTCCACCAATCCTATGTAGACATGTAGTAACAGTCAGGTGTGCCCCCCCCCCATCATATGTAGAAATGTAGTAACATATATGTGTAGGTATAATACCATTGGAGCACAGATGCTCAGAGGTAGCCAAGGTAGCAGGATAGATTGTAGCAGTTGTACAATATGCAAGTATGTGTGTGTTAGGTTGGTGTATGTATCATATTGTGTGAGAGTGGTCAGTATGTATGCATGTTGAGGTTTGACCTGGTGGACATTGCCCACTACTGCCAATGACAGGGCCAAGTCCTCACAACTGCAGTGCCAACGACAATTCCCACCAGTATAACACATGCTAACAGTAAGCCATTCTAAATGTATGGTGGTAAAATGTGTCACCATCTGAAAGATGGACATGGCATGGGTGTTGGCCTAGATATACAAGCCGTGCACAGGGAAAAGTACTCCAGACATACAGTATATAATGTGTAACTGTGAAATGGACACACCCTTGGAACTGTACATACAGGTATGCATCACATTACCTGGGCCTGTAGTAGGGAATACTGGTGACGTCTGGCTAAACACTTGCAGAACACAGAGGTGATAGGACTGATGTATTGGGGAACAGCTGATGTATCTGCACATGCCAGCATAACTTGATTGTCCCATGCATATTTGTGAGTTAGATGCAAGTAGTGTTCATAGCACACATGTACCCAGCTCACTCAAACACCACCCACAGGTACGTCTCCGTTCGTATCTCTGCTGTTGGAAATAGGTACAATATGACCCCAACCTGTGTATGGCAATAGTGAAAGAATGCAGCATGCAGTGCAGGTGTCCCATGCAAGTGTGTCCCTAGCTGTAGGTAGCAGCTTGCCAGCATCCACACCGGCTGATCAATACTGATAGAAAGTATTGGCATGAACACCTAGTACACCTACCCTGTCACCCCAGGGGAATATACTGTATGGTGGTCTGGGACTGTTGGGCTGACAGAATGCAATGGCCTACCACAGCTGGCCTGCATCACCACCAAATGGCCTACAGGCCTCTTCCAAAGGCCTGTGTCTCACATGTACTGCCAATGCATGTTAGGTCAAATAACAACATAACGCACTCCACATAAGCCATATGCAAGGTCATGTGTACAAACCACAGTAACATGTCCACCATGTCCCACTGCATGAACTGTGGACCAACACCAAAATATAGCTGTGATGAAGTGATAACCTTAGGGAAAGTATCAGAGAATGTATGCATAATGTATGGAAGAGGATAGAATAATAGGGGGGGGTAGGAGCATGGACAGCATGGAATGTGCACGGCCTGACACACAGCTTTGTGCACATACTATCCATGGCTGCAAACCTGCCCATGCACGACAATAGGGGTAATGTCCTGACTTATGACCCCTGCCTCTGGGTAACCTGTGTAAACCTGTACAGCTGTGAGGTATTGCCACAGCAAGATAAGGCCATACTGTCATGTCGATGGATGTACAAGTATGTGATCCTCTGCCAGCACTGTACCAAAGTGCTGAACTAGATAAACAGACCCAGCAGCAAGTGTCTGCAACTCCCCCTCCAGAATGGCATAACTTTCTGTGAATATGTAGGCGTTCTCCCACAATACTGGACACAGCTGCATTCACCCTTGTTCCCCAGGACATCACTGTGAGCAAGAATGTCCACCTGACAGTACTTGAGGACATAAAACATCACAGTGTATAACAGTACACATGTCTGAATATCTCTGCTAACACCAGTACCATGTAGCAGAAGCAGCACAGACACAATCACCTACAGTATACACAAACCTTGCACAGTTTGACCCCATATTGCCAAATGATCTACAGATATCCTGCAGAAACAATTTGCAACCTGTATGTGTACAACACAAAGGTCTGCACTGGAGTACAAACTACCTGGAATGGATCCACACATTCACTACAGAAGGGCATACTGGGCATGCTCACACACTTAGAGAAATGAAGGCAATGTCAGATAACAACATACTGAAAGGTCATATTGGGCATGCTCACACACATAAACAAATGAAGCCCATGTCTGCAAACAACAGTGGGCCATACATATCTGACAGTCACAGATGTTAGTGCATACACTCCTCAATATGCACCAGTCATGATTTGCACACACATTGGATAGGAATACAGACATATATCCAAGGACAACACACTATAATATGCCAAAAGTAGACATACATATATGTTTGGAAGAGAGTGACTGTGACAAAGAGCCATCCATCATGAGGCCTGTCCCACACAGCACACAGCCAAATGGCTACAACCACATGATGTGTAAATGTCACTCACTGTAGAAAGTAGCCACTGGTATTCGTCAGCATTACAGACTAAGTGGTACAAGTGCTAGCTGTGCAACATGACTGTATAAGGCAGTAGTCATCTAGCTGCTGTATACACGTACCTGCGGAATATAACCCTGCTTGTGCCTGCATGTGGTGTGTCAACCTCTAGATGAAAGGTTTATGGCCCGTGCACACACACTGCCCTCCCAATAGCCCTACTATGACAAGCCTGCTGATGTCATCCACTTTGAAATGCAACTTTGGGAATGAAATAGACCAGTAATCTCTGTGGCATGTCCTAAAACAGCATAATGCTTTAGTGGTATAAACTAGTTAATTAGGAGTTTTAATCCCAGACATGGCAACTGTGTGTATGTTTGTGTGTGTCTCTGTCTGTATATGGAGTAATGCTTTTTAGGCTAGACATACTCACTACAATACAAATGCCCTACTTTGGCAAGGCTGCTGAAGTCATTCACTGTGAAATATACCATTAGGAAAAACATAGACCAGCAATCGCTGTGGTGTGTCCTATAACAGCATAATGCTGTAGTGTGATGTAGTACTTTGGTAGGGGTTCTATTCCCACACATGGCAAGTGTGAATGTTTGTGGGTGTGTTATGTCTGTGTAGGGAGCAATATTTTTTAGGCTAGTCACACTCACTACAATTCAAATGCCTTACTTTTGCAAGGCTGCTGATGTCATTCACTGTGAAATACACCTTTGGGAAAGGTGCAACCTAGTAATCTCTGTGGCATGTCCTACAACTGCGTAATGCTGTAGTGCTAAGCTAGTTAGGAAGGCATTCTTCTCCCCAACATGGCAACTGTGTGTGTACTTGTGTGTCTCTGTCTGTGTAGGGAGCAATGCTCTTTACGCTAGACACACTCACTACAATACAAATGCCCTACTTTGGCAAGGCTGCTGAAGTCATTCACTGTGAAATACACCTTTGGGAAAAAGGTAACCTAGTAGCCTCTGTGGTCCATCCTATAACAGTGTAATGCTGTAGTGTGATATAGTTCTGTGGTAGGGGTTCTAGTCTCACACAGGGCAAGTGTGGATGCTTGTGTGTTTCTATGTCTGTGTAGGAAGCAATGCTTTTTATGCTGGTCACACTCACTACAATTCAAATGCCCTACTTTGGCAGGGCTGCTGATGTCATTCACTGTGAAATACACCTTTGGGAAAGGTGAAGCCCAGTAATCTCTGTGGCATGTCTTTTAACTTCGTAATACTGTATTGTGATAAACTAGTTAGGTAGGAGTTCTAATCCCAGATATGGCAGGTGTGTGTCTGTGTTTGTCATTCGCATCGTCTGTGGAGATGGCTGTGAGTGTGTAACAACTTCTTATATGGTGGCCCTATTATATGTCACAATGTCCACCTTACAAGGATAACAGATGTGAAATAGCCGAGAGGCTGGGCTGGCAATCCATACCTCTACATGTGACATCAAGGCCTGGCGAACAAAGTTAGCAACCCTTGTGTTACACAGAGAACACTCTCAACCATGTCTCATACACAAACACATTTACCTAGTCAACAACTGCTATATTGGTAGTATTCTGCATATTGCTCACAGATACTAACCATGGTGTGATTGCAGTGGATGACAGAGGGCATGGCACCCTGTCCATCAGTACAATACGCACATACATGCAGACAGTGTGCCTTCAGTATGCTCCTCACTGGATGCCTGCATCACATGTGGTGCCATCAAATGTGACCCACAAAGGACATACCATGCCTTATACACATGCCCTGTATGGACAGATGCCACTGACATCAGAGAATACCAGTATTATGCTATCAATCTAGGTGCAGGGTCAACCTGCTGTCCATTACCTGTTCCCAGCATATGAGGCCAGGACAGGCACATCTGATTATAGCAATCTGTGTACACAACATGGGCCAGACAACCCTGGTACAGTTTCACATGTCACTGTACATGCATGTGGGACATGTGCACATCCCAAACAGTGTCTATGTCATGGACTAAAGAACACATACATGGCAAGCATTGAACAGCAATGGCCACATACAATAGTTACCCAGGTGACTGGATGGTGAATACAGTACCCACTACACCCCTGAGCCACACTGCAGACCATTGCCATGTGGCCTGATGCCAAGGTATACCCTTCACCTAGCCTTGTATAGCCTTCTGGCACAGTCAACCACTACACATCCTTGAAGAAATGCACACATGCATGTCAGTAGTGGCACCCTGTGTGTGTGGTGTATGATGCTTTTGACCACATTCACACTCACTACAACCCCCATTGGCATACTGAAGCATGCTGTCTGATGTCAGACACCTCAACATACCCTTTGCAAATTAAACCTTAGGATAATCCCTGTGGTGCATGTGATACCTGCACAGTACTGTATTGTGGCAAACTAACTAGTGAGGAAGTGTATTCCTGACCCTGCCAAGTGTGTCAATGTGTGTGAGTCCCTGAGAGAGTGTGGCTGTGTTGACGCTGACACCTGTTCATGCAGGCAGGCACTTGTACAACACCTACTGTATCACTACCATGTCACTGTTGCAGATGCCACTCACCATCACATATACGTTTGGAGAGCTCATCAGCATGTAAGCTATGTGGTGCATCCAATAACTGCATAGACATGTGATAGCAATACATAGTCAGTCAGGGGTTTGATACCCTGTACTGGTAAGTGTGTGACACAAACATGCTTAGGTTTTACTCTCCCACCCCCTCTCTGACTTGGTTTGTCTCTGTCTGCCTCTCTTACTCCCTCTCTGGTGGATGTGGAGAGGTACACCTGCTTTGCTTAGGCAGCAACATGTGTTTTGTAAGTGATGCTCATGATCAGCTGATGTCCTCTGCACAAATTGCAGCCCTCCTCTAGCTGATTGCATGTGGAACAGCTGTGGTAACATTCCCATATCCAGTTGCATGGAAACACACTCCACTATCTAGGAAAATCATGTTGGTGTTGGGCCTTTTCGTTTACTGTGAGCAGGACCTAGATCTGGTGTTTTGCAAACAGCATCACAGATGGATTGGGGATTTACCTCTAACAACATACACTGTGGAAACAGGCAAACACACAGGAGGGGGATGTGCCTGACATGACAACAGAATGTAAGTGTTGCTATTCTGCATTTGGAGTAATGTTGGTTTAACAGGGTGTGTGTGAATATGGCTGGTCTACATGTTTTAATACCTGTCATGACAGTGCTATGTTTCTGAGGAAACCCCCCATCTGTAGGGTCATCTGCAGACTGGGCAGTGTGTGGTGCCTTTTGTTTCTTGTGTTACTCACAGAGCACCTATGTGTGAACTGTAGAAGCATAGTGTGGGGATTGCAGTCAGTACATGGTGACAGCCATGTGAGTTAACAACTTCATATCCCTCATAGGACATATGTCACAGCAAACCCTGTTATGACAGTAAATATATGAGGTCATCACAGCAACATGTCAGTACTGGCCCTGTGTTTGTGCCTCCATCCAAAACTCTGTCAACCTTTGTACATATATCACACAGTAAGATGTGCATATTTTCTATACACCATAATTTATTGACATCATATCTGATAACAAGCCAATGAGATTTCAGACATCTACACATGTTATGTATAGTAGAGGTTATATTTGAGGACATAACCTGGGCATTCTGTGGTTGTGTGTACAGTACTGAGGTCTGTGTACTTATGGTGATTGTCGACAGTGTGTGTATTGTGAATATGTACCTTGGCCTGTGTACAGACTGTGGTAGATGTCATTGTTCTTCATCCTGTTCTATCTGATGTTACATGCTGCTCCAGTGTATGTTCCCTATCGCCTTACATGTCTGTAGGGCCAAACACACACATATCCCATACCACAGACAGACATCAGACCACACTGTGTAGTGGCCCAGTATATGTAGGGTTAGTGTGTGAGTGGTACATATGAAGTAGGTGTTGATCAGATAGTCCATATACTGTAATATTACGCTAGCTTACCATATGTGTCTGTGGCTGTGTTCACATTGGTAGTGGCTATGTCTGTTACTCTGTCCTGTGACATGCCTGTAGAGCCTGCTATATATGCAGGTACATGTATATTCCCCCATAAGAAATGTAGGCCAGTTTTGTGGCAGTCTGCCTCTAGCCTGCACAGTACATTGTTACATGCCTAGCAGCTTAGTGTACTTACCCAGTGTGATGTTATGTCCATATATTTGCCAGATGTACTGCTGCCAGGCCACCATAACAGTCATGTATGTCAGGCAAAGCAGTGAGATGCTGTACAGATGTATGTCACTAACTAGTGAGTAGTATGTGGCCATGTCACCTCTGTACCAGCAGTTATTATGTGTCAGGACAGGAGTGTGTGAATGCATAACCTATGGGGGCAAATGTATACCAGTATTTATGTGATATACCCATCTACATGGCTGCTAACATCCACATTGTCAGGCTTGGTCCACATGTCTTGCACTAAGGGGTTCTGTGTATACCTCTGGACTGACCACAGTGTGTTAGACTGTCCACATTTATCGGCCATATCTTTGCTGTAGTCCACAGGATCAATACTCTGCTAGCAGTGGTCCTGTACTATGATGTCCTTAGGATGTCTGTCAGTAGCCAATGGCGCACATGTTAAAAGCAGATGTAGCCTCCCACACACGTCTGTGAAGACAACCCCTATTACAGTAGCAATAGTTTACATATATACCCGCAATACATACCTGACATCCCATTGCACTAAGAGGTTGGGACTATTGGGGCTGAGGTAGGACTGCACTTTATGTTCTGGACATATAGTGAACATATATGAATATATAATTATCCTTATCTCTATATAGATATATACACATATACATATCGACATACATAGATGGATTAGATGGATATGTATATGTACATATATATATATATATACATATAAACACTCATATTATATACCCACATTACTGACATGTTAAAAGTGCGAAATTCAAAATCGCGAAAGTACTACATACATACAGCACACACACAAACATATACACAACCTCACCCCATAACCAAACAAACCACCCTACACTAAAATTAAGCAGGGGGGCTTTGCCCCCCCTGCACCCCCTCATGCGGGGGGCTGTGCCCCCCACACCCCCGACTTTAATATTCCAACTACGAGATCGCACAGACATACACACAAGGCAAACTCACACCCACACATTATAGCCCCTCACACACACACACACACACACACACACACACACACACACTAAAGCCCCTCACAAACACACTTACACACACATACTTACCTTAACCGCAACACCAGAAGCGTTAACTCAAAATCCCTTACCATCGGGTATATATATATATATATATGTATATAAACAGCAATATATGTCTACACATATACAGATAGAGTTACATATGCACATACATATATATTGACAGTAATACGTATATTAGAATAGATATGTATGCACATATAGTTATAAATATCAACATATATATATATATATATATATATATATATATATATCTACATAAATAGGCATATCTGTACACATAGAATGTGCATACATATATAGCTATAGGTGGCCTAATGGTTAAGGTGCTTGCCTTACAAGCACAAGTTGCGGGGTTTGAGTCTCACAAGGGATAATTGGCTAGGCTTAAAATGGCTCACAAGGGCAGTTAGCTTAGTACGAACCTATGATCCCTATGATCTATATATATATATATATATATATATATATATATATATATATATATATTTCTATATATCTATATATATATATATATATATATATATATATATATATATATATATATATAAATATATATATATATATATATATGTACATACGAAGAGATGTACACATGGCCATATATATGTTGCACTATACAGATGTGTATACAGACATATGTATGAATATACATGTGTATGTACATGTAGACATTTATTAACCTATTATATGTATATATCCATATTCCTGTCATGTGTAAAGCTCATGGTTGTGTATACCCTCCCAGATGTATCTAACCATATGTATCTGCTATGTGTACATTATGATAAAACAACATATGTGATGCAACAGTCATATTGATAACAAGTACTAAACAAATGTGGAAGTACAGGCAATTGTTCAGTACTAATCAATATGTGTATTGACAGATTTATTGGAAAAACAACAGCTGTCTTCACAGTGGTCATGGGGTAGTGGTTAAGTGTTGCGACTATAGTGTACAGGGTCGTGGGTTCAAAACCTGCAAGGGCTGTTCATTTTGTTGCTGGGCAGAACAAGGGCTATTGGATACAGAGTGGTTAAGGAAGTTTTGAGCAGCTTTAAGTGGGTTTGTGCGGGTTTGCACGAAGCTAAGCAGTGCTAAGCTAAGGTTAAATGTACGGCTGCTTACACAGTGTAGGCTTCGCCTACCAGTGCGCAAATCAGCTTATCTGTTATATTGCAGCAATGTTGATACCTGCTAAGCATGGCTTAGCCCTGGTAACCAGTTCACACCACCCAGTCTGATAACTTAGCAAGGTAATGACATCTGCAACAAGTGTATGTAATGCCATGTACACATACATGCACCTATGTGCTGTCATTACAGTAATAAAGGGTGTGAGTATCATGTCTGGGACACAGACATATATGAGGCCAGTACAGCACTGTTATCCATATGAATGTGTTACATACAGGGGTAGTAGCCTAGGGTAGGTGCTGTCACACTGGCATGTAGTGTATCATGGTGGTACTACTGTTGACAGTGTTTACCCAGGCAAGAGTAGAGTGCTAAATGTAGTACTGATGACAAGTACACCTGCAGGCATAGCTGGACTCTGAGGCCTCACTGTTGTATCCCTGGTATATGAGCTGTGTCACAGTATATAACCCCTACTGGGTAATAATCCGACATGTGGAATATAACTGTAGACTACTGTCTGTACAGCACATGTTAGTGAGGACTTCTGACATGTAGCTATGGCATACATATTGTTGTCAAACGTCTGTCTGTCAACACATTCATCCTACTGCATAGCTACTTGCCAAGCTGATGACTGTCAGTCCCTGTACAGATGTGCAGATGGTAGGTATCCAGCTTGGATATGTACAGGCAGCCTAAGCTTGATGGACACTGACATGTCTGCCCAGCTATATAAGAACTGGCACATATAGGAGATAAAACCCTGTATGCACCACATGCCAGGGGTATCTCCACTACACTACCACAGTCAACAGAACATGTTTGGGTACAGGTCTCCATCAAAGACACTAACCATGTGTTGTAATGCAGGCTGCATACATGTCAACTTGATCACCTCAGTGGCCATGTGCAGGTGGCAACTGGAGGATTGGCTGATGCATGTCACTCTCACCCTGAGGGTCACCACAGTAGTGTGTCGATAGATTGCCTGCTGCCACATGGCAGGTGGCAGGATACCACTGTATACACATCCCCTACACAACCCATCTCTCCTTGGACAATAGCTAGGTACACAGCTATGACCACCTGCAGCGATGCACCCCAGTACTGACACATGTGTACGTGTGCATGACTGAGTATAGCAGTGTCTGTGTGTTAGCACACCTGTACTTGGGAACTCCATGAGGGCCTTCACAACCACCGCAACACCCATTGACATAGTCAGTTATGGGTGCTGCTGCTGCTGTATGGGACATTACATGTACCCTGTTAATCTCCTCTCCATACCAGCTACATGAACCTTGCAGTGCCAGCACAACAGTGTTTTACAAGTGGGTTGATAGGCATGGGATACCCATTGAGTTCTGACAAGTGTATGTGTGCATGTCTATGTATCTATAGGGTACAGCATTCCAAGGCCACGTACTCCTATTACAATACCCATTGTCACACAGTAGTACAGATAGTGTTGTTGCTGCCCATAGGTGAAGCATGACAATGCAACACCCTACTATGCATGTGTCATGTGCATTAGATGCATATCCCTGTAGTACCACTATTGGGATATACAATGGGTTGTATTGCAGTCGTGGACAATGTGTGATGGTAGGTATGTCAGAGTGTCATCATGGGTTTCAGAGTGTACAATATCCACTGGGGGATGTGGGTGCTGTGTACACTGTCATTACACCAAGGTACATCCGGTATATGTCCCATGTTCCACATTATGGTTGCCAATGTCACCATCAACCATACTGGTAATTGATACCACAATCCAGGCCAGTTATCCATGTGCTGTGTGCAGCCTACCTGTAACACATTGGACACATGGTCAAGTTAGTTAGCAGCGATAGGCCCAGGACTCTCGGACATGTGTCTGCCTGTTATGTGTCAGTTAATGTGTATATGAAGGTATGTCACATTATGTATTGTCCATATACACCCATTACATCCCCCATTAGCATACTGTACATGTCTGGGGATGTTCTGCATGTAATATGTAACCTGGAACACATCTCACCCTTAATGCTGTGTGGTGTGTGCAATGAAAGCCACACACTTAAGCATCACTACATACTTAGGTAGGCGTCTAGTCCCAGTGTTGCCAAGTAAAAGTGTGCATGTATTTGGATGGGTCTACATCAGGTTGCAGATTATACATGTCCCAGCGGGTCACCTGTCCATGTGGCACAGGCAATAACTGTTATACAAACCTGTGACATGTGTTCAACTGTACCCCAGATATGTCACAGCCATAGTGCCACCACAGTGCCATACCCCATTGTTGAATATGATTGTAGACCATCCTCATGGTGACACATGTACAACGACAACACAAATGGATAACATTATAGAGACCACAATCAACCAGTGTTACTAACAGCTATAATGCATCATTGCTGGACAGCTACACTACCTGACATATATGCATTACACTTTACTCCTGACAATGTGTTACACTGCAGTACTGTGGTACACTGTAGTACAGTCACCGTGTGCATCCGAACCATATTAGCCTGTCCCTGCATAGATGATATGGATGATAGGGATGTGGCACAGGTATCATCATATGCACAGGGTGTGTTGTTGGTTTGTCAGAGGCCGAGGGTGAGCCATATATTTGACACCATGTGTGTGGGTGGGGGTGTAATAGGATGAACTGGGATTGGTGATGTGGTGTGTGTAGGTATGGGGTTGCCCTAGGTGTGTTTGTATAGTGTGTGGGTATGCATGCACACAGTTCTGCCATGTGGCTGCACTACACAGGTGTTTATGGACAGCTGCAGACCATAGCTGGCAGGGTGTGCAGTTCACTGGCTCTGGCCATGGACATGTGGACTGCACCTGTCAGGGGTTCCATGGGCACGTCCAGGTACATGCTTTGATATGCTACTCTCACCTGATGATGACAAATGTCTGCTGGAACCAGGTCCCTCCTGTGACTGGCCAGGACCACATGCTCGTGGCCTGCTGTGGTGTGGACAGCACTCCCCTACAGTGCCGGGGATGGTACTACCACTACGGGAGCCCCTTGGTGTCCTAGCACATCCACATTGACTGCCAGCTGTTGGCATTGCTGGCCTACGTCCACGCAGCCATTGTTGCTGCACTCCCACCACAAGTTCAATTACGGACAACCCATGGTCGATGAGGGCCATCATCTCACCAGAACTTCTATCCATGAGCTCAGTAAATGCACGGATGGCACCAGACAGTTCATGGAAGTTGTCACTTGCAGATGTGAAAGCAGCCCTTTGCAGCCTCAGGCCCTGTCTGGTATAATGTTCCATACGTCCCTGCACCACCATGACAGCCTGAAATATGCACCTGCTGGTACCAGCTGTGTCGCATCTGCCAGAGGCATGATGACCAGCGGCCCTACCACCAGCACCCTGGGACATCTGCCTATGTGGTTCCCTGCCGAGCATCCAGCTATGTCTTCTGTGACCAGACACAGTAGGCATGGTTACCACACTTTCCTGTGCACTGCCACCAAACTCCAGCTGTCCCTCCGCTATGGCC
The DNA here is from genome assembly GCF_019279795.1 of Protopterus annectens. Taxonomy (NCBI): domain Eukaryota; kingdom Metazoa; phylum Chordata; order Ceratodontiformes; family Protopteridae; genus Protopterus; species Protopterus annectens. The sequence goes on from NC_056734.1 coordinate 246,764,316, forward strand.
ACTGGTGATGAGGTATTTATAGGCATTGAAACTGTGTGCGGGGTTGGGGTGGCTAAAAGGCAGATGTCAAATGATGGCACTCTTTCAGCCCCTGACAACCCCACCTGTGCCTCAACAGTACTATCATCATCTTCGGTGTCTGTATGGACACCAACATAAGATTGCATGCAGGAGGGACCCTGACCCACCTCGTCACCTGTGGGTGAAAACAATAAATGCACTTTAAGACCTGTACAGCATTGCATAACAATACACACACACACACACACACACACACACACACACACACACACACACACACACACACACACACACACACACACACACCACCTTAATACCTACCTGTCCGTGACTTTACAGACAGTCCCACGCATATTCCCATGCATTCCCCATCCTCAATCACACTTAGTAACATACACTCATTGATACCACTCATTAAAGTATCAGTTCTCTAAATGCCTAGACAAGTGATCACAACACCAGACCTGTTACTCCATTACTTGCCTGGCCTGAGTGGAGTGGTTTCACATGGCCTCACTGCGGTCATTCAGTGCTCACCCTGTGTATGTCCGGATATCATGAGTATGGCCCCTATATTGGGGGCTACTATGTTCACTCCTTAATATCAAGCACTGGAGTGTCATGTGTATGTATTGCTCAGTACATGCCAGATATGCTGCTCAATCAGCCTATCATGTGACAACTGTAATATATGGAGACACTCCCTGGTGTTGACTAGTAATTCCCCAATGCATCTGTAGTGCTGCATACATGGTTTGTCAGTCACCTCTCTGCTGAATGTGATATTAAGGGTATACCTGGTGTCTACCTTCCCTCTCACTGCCTGTTCCATGGTACAGACCTTATTCTACTATCAGCTGTCCTGTGATTACATACATGACAAGTATTCCTGGTGTGTCATGTGGCAGTCCATGTCCATGTACTGCACGATCCCAAAGGGAGGTACTGCTGTATGAACAACCCCACAATCACACATCTACATACATGGACACCCACACAAAACACACACACATGCACACACACATCCTACATGCATCAACCTCCCTCCAGTTCGCCAGAGTGATCCTTACAAACAAACTAACACCCACCAGGATGCACACACACACACATACAGGTGAGGTTTCACAATGATACTACACGCAGTCCTCCTTTTACCCATCTGTCAACATGCATAACATATGGTACACAACAGCATGCAGTGCAGCTATAGTCAATCCATGCTAGTAACAGTATACATGTGTGTGTGATGCATGTGCTGTGCTACTAGGTGATGCCCCTTCCCCTGGATACCACTGCACCCATGTACACAGTATTGCTGTGGACTTGTTCTGCACCCTGTCATGTACTGTGCACCACACCTCACAGGTGTACAACCCATTACTGAATGTCTAGTACTGTATCAGTTATGTCAGCTTTAATGCTCACAGCCCCTATATTTTTCAGCAACACATACCTGGGATGATATGTGGAAAGATGTCATTTGTGAATGCCTGATGCCTGATTTAAAGCTCTCAACATCAGCGGGCGATGTAGGACCAATCCAGTACTATTACATTGACAACCATCAGAGGATACCGTA